>NC_055980.1:15914552-15942052 GCF_018492685.1 Alosa sapidissima | reverse complement strand
AATCTTCACCAGAGCCAGCGGCCATCTTGTTCTCTGTAATGATTGTGCTTTTATGCAGTTGATTTCACTCCTTAGTCATGCTTACTAATGTGAGAAGATTCTGATTAGTAACATTGTTTTGATTAAGCCACTCAGGACATTTACTAATAATAGCATTAAACTACTGCACTACTACAGATACTGATCCTGATAAGAGAATGGTAGAAGGTATTGCTAAATATAAATATATTATAAATAATGTGGCTTGCATTATCCCACTCCAGACTCACACTATATACTATATGCTATTATAATGCTGTTATCCTTTATCCTATAATAATTTCTATTATCTAAATATATTATCGAAGTATTTTCGTACTTTAGACTAGTCGTATAGCCACTGTGAAACAGTAGCCTACTATAATGGTAGATTAATAGTATTGTTGAACCAACAAGGCTTCTTGGCTGACTTCAGGCACACTTACATGGAGACAAGGATAAAGTTATACAAGTAAAATCGGCAACCAGTTTCAGCCCTCTAGGCCTTCCTCAGAGTGTGGTTTGTCCAGGTTAGTAATGTCCACTCTCCTCCCCTCTTCTGCTGCCCCTGTCCAGATACCTGTACTGCGGTGAGATCGCTGTCCGTGTGGACCAGGCCACCACCTTGCATCGCCTGGCCACCAAGTACAATGTGACGGTCCTGCGGCAGGGCCTGAGCCAGTACATGAGCGAGAACCTGGCGGGCGACCCTCCGCGCAGCGGACGCGCAGTCAGCTGGTACGAGTACGCCGAGCGCTCAGGCGACGAGGCGCTGCGTGACAGCTGCCTGCAGTACCTGACGTGGAACCTGTCGTCGGTGCTGCGCAGCCGCGAGTGGCCGAGCGTGAGCGCCCCCTTGCTGTTGACTCTGCTGCAGCGCTCTGACCTGGTGCTGCAGAGCGAGCTGGAGCTGTTCGAGGCCGTGGAGACCTGGCTGGCGAGGCAGAAGCCGGACGGGCTGACCGCTGAGAACGCGCTGCGCTCGATCCGCTACGCCATGATGGCACCGCGCGAGCTCTTCCAGCTGCAGCGGGAGTCGCGGGCCCTCCGCCGCTACGGCGAGTCGGTGCGCGACCTGCTCTACATGTCCTATCAGTTCCACTCGGCGTCGCCGCTGCAGCTGGCCAAGTTCTTCGACGTCAACTGCAGCCTGTTCACGCCGCGCAACTACCTGGCGTCGGCGTGGGGCGCGCCATGGGTCATCAGCAACCCGGCGCGCGATGACCGCAGCGCCAGCTTCCAGACGCAGCTGGGCCCCAGCGGACACGACGCGGGCAAGCGCGTCACCTGGAACGCGCTCTTCTCGCCACGCTGGCTGCCACTGAGCCTGCGGCCGGCGTTCGGCGAGCAGGGCTCCATGCAGCCGCCGCCGAGGCCCGACGTCGGACGTCCGCGCATCATCGTCACCCCGGCAACGTCCAGCGCCGACATGGCCGGCGTGAGCTTCCAGAAGACGCTGCTGGTGGTGGTGCGGTGGCAGGGGAAGATGGTGGTGCGCCACGTCTACAACTTCCACCAGAGCACGGAGGAGATCGGCGACTTCCTGGCCGGCACCGATCTCCAACGCCGCAGCTCTGAGTACCTCACCAATGGCTCACTCCATCTGCACATCATCGTCAAGCCGCTCTACCAAAGCCTCATCGCACCCAAGCAGTGACCAGTCACTGATTCACACCACACCACACCGCACCGCACGCCCCACATTGCCCAACTCAACACAATGCAACCCAAATCTCCACCCACGGTGGCCTAGTTTGGTTAGTAATAACATTGTTCCTCAATAGGTATGACACTCATATCACAAAATTGTTCATTTCTGAAAAAGGGACACTCAGTTGTAACACAAAATAATAACCATGTATTCAATACGCCCCACCCCACCCCTATTCCAAACACAAAGTGATTCACCCAAAGATTTAAAATGAACAAGGGCTGGTTGGTGGATTCATTAATGTTGAGCCAAAATTGATAGTAAATCAAGTAGCCTGATACACACTACAGTAGACTGACAGTTTATAGCCAGTGAAACACACTGCCAGTGATAGCCCAGCCATACAGGCCTATAGGCCACAACTTATTTTATGTTGAGACTAACTTTGACAATTATGGTTCTAGGTGCTATGTTTTATAATATCTCTATGCGGATTACATTTCATGCTTTATTAATTGAATAACGTGTCATATTTTCCATATGTTTACAAATTAGAAGTAGGCTAGGTTTAGTTTTAGATGATGAATGCACAAATGGCCTCCCTACATGTCTATGTCAATTGTCAACCTTTTTTTTTACTTTTGAGAGATAGCAAATAATTGAATTATGGATGTTTTTTTCCAGATGTGTCTGTGTTGCTGTACCATAATTTCAGACTGCAATAAAATAAGCTAATACAACTATTGTTGTTCATTGTGATTCAGATAATATTACAACACATACACACGTTCTTTATCACTCTTCGACCTTATCTTTCATCAATGAAGGAATCAAGTTCGAAACGCAATGATGGTGTAAGCCGACCTTCAAAGACTACGAATCCCATTGTCCTTTGCGCGTCGTGCAGGAAGAACGTTAGCTCGCAGGGGCTCACACTGATCCAAGTTAGGAGCTCTCAGCTGCTAGCCTTGGCCCATCATGTAAGGGCTGCTGAGCTTTCTTTGCAGAGCAATTGCAAAAAATCCCCCGTTTCCAGGCAGATTTGCACGGTGTGCAATTCGAATTTCATTCTTTGCACGGAAGCAAGCGGACCACACGTCTAAATAGCCCAAGTGCATGCGAATCCGGGCTTGGGTTTTGCACCTTTGTTGCAAAGCAAGCCCGCTGAAGCTCCAGCGCGAGGGAGATGGAGGGAGGGAGTGAGAGAGAAGGCAGAGTCTTTTGTGCTTCCCCTCCCCCCCACAACAGCAAAGGGGAAATGTCTAAGGGAGGTAAGTATATTAACGCGATCTGTGCAATCCCGCTGAAATGCAGTCGGTGCTGCATTCTTTGCAAAGTGCATTACTGCAGGATAGGCTCGCCCAATGCATTTCAAAGTTTGATGGTTTGAAAGGGTCAGTTGCATTTCCTGTGTAAAGGAGATCTCTCCGTTTGCAGAGTTCCTGGTGAGACGATGCTCCCCGGAGTTGTACATATATGCTAGACGTTATTTGCATTCTTGTTCAACCCGGATTGTTGAGAAAGCTATTTCACCGTCTTTGCGGCTTCGGGAGCTACGAAGCAGCGAAATTCGATTGTGCAATGCCAACATGGTCCTCTTTGCAGAAAAGAACATTTCAGAGCAAAATATAGCCCTGTAGTTCTGTGTCGATTGTGCAAAATTGTGATTATGCATTCGTCAATTCCTTGTATTTTGCAAACAAGGTGCGTGTTTTTTTGGTGTAAAGTTTGCTCGTCAATCGTGACTACGTCGTTGCCGGAGAAACATGACATGACCCCACGTCCAGTTGCACACTATCAAGAAAACGCCGCTGGAAAATTACGCCGAAGTTCTGACATTTTTATTAGTTGCAGTTTCAGTGTCACTGCACGCAATGGAAAATTATTAAGATGCTTTGTCAACTTAGCTTTGTTCATGGTGCAATACGCGGGTATAAGTTGCAAAAATAAAAAGCTAAATATAGGGTTGTTGCGAACGTCTGGTGACAAACAGTTCAAGGAACAGAGCAATCGTCAGTTGAAAAGGACCCTCCTAACATAGACCTTGGAAAGCGAAATCGCTGCCAACCAGCACCAATCGTGTGTCCTTTTCACCAAAAGCACGCGATCGGAGCACTGCGTGTGACTACGTAGCTTGGTGACATATTATTAAGGAGCGGAATTCACGCTTCTCATACTTAAGATGTGTGTGTGGTATACAATTTTATTCTTGCGCAACTTGCTGTGCTTGCAGTATTCCTAAGTGTTTTTTCGCACCACAGGCCTAATTGACGTAACAGTGCTTATGAATCTTAACCACGCACTGTTCGGCCTCTGGTAGCTATAGCTATTTGATACGGCTACAGGACATGCCAGTCCACACGGTAACCATGTCTCCTAACAAGTAAATATGGTATAAAGAACTCGCCCAGTGGAGGAAGTTTGTCCTTATTATGGGTGGACAGTCGTGGTAGCATTTAAGCTCAGCGATAGCCCTGGCTGTTTTGTGTCCGAGAGGAGACCACAGGTGACACACCTGTAATTGTTGAACTCAAAGTTTGCCCGAGGTCCCCTCTCACGGACAGCGCGCAGGAACCCATGTAAAACATTGTTGTTTAGGGCGTGGACATAGCTGGACGAATGCTGTGTTTACACAGTGTGCAGGGGACTTCCGTCAACCTGGCGATGGCGATTGCAGAAGTGCAAACGCATGTCAGTTTCGAGTCCTGGTAAGATTATTACAGATTATTACAGACCCCTGGACACATTGTGTTAAAATCTGGAAGTGCAAAGTCATTTTGTATCCAATCCAGTGGTGCACTTCGTCCCAGTTTAGAGCCATGATCAGGAGGCCTTGCCAAATTATCTGAAAATGATTACATGCCCAGAAACTCTGAAATTGGCCATAACAAATTGATGTTTCCGACGTGAACAGATCTGATTTTAATGGATAAGTGTTCCTTGTGTTCTTTATTTGTCATGTTCTCTGTGCATGTTTTTTGTTTGTTTTTATTTTTGCTTGTGGGGAACTGTAGGACATAATGTGTGCCATTTTGGGATTTTTTGGGATTCTGTGCACTGTTCAACAGGCCCGATGTGTATTGCCTGACTGCTACCTCGCAGTTGCCCACTCTCCTCGTGGCGTGGTGGCCCCCTGACCTCATGCTCGCGCGTGTGCGCCTGGTTTGCATGCAAATGGCCCCTCCCGATCTCAGATTCCTAAATCTGCTGCTCTGGGGGGCCCAATTGTTGTCGGCCTTCCAGCCCCATATAGTGTTTTCTGCTGCAGTAACAGCAGAAATGTTTGGCACACACTTCGGCTGGTGATCCAGTGGATGCACCCCTCTCTCTCTCTCTCTCTCTCTCTCTCTCTCCCTCTCTCTCTTTTCCTCTCTTTTTCTCTTGCACTCTCTTTTATCTCACTGTGTATCTCTTTCACATTAGAGAGCTGTAATAATGCCTGACCTTCCCTGTGTTTTAAGCGAACGCTCAACTAATGGCAAGACGAAGCAAGCACTGCCGAGCCTATGTCCGGCAGACGGGATGCTTCTACCCCTCAAGTCAGTTGGTGGGGCGGGCTGACAGATAGGTAGCCAGGCAGGCAGTCAGGAGTTGTGCAGGGTAATATACTGCATGTGGACAGAGGTGGGGACGTGCGCGAGGGTGTTAAGAGGCCCCAGCAGAACGTAAGTCCCAAGAGGGGGAGGGAGACAGAGAGGGAGGGATAGAGGGAGGGAGGGAGGGAGAGGAAGGCTTTGGAGTGCAAGACGGAAGATGAGAAGAGCATAAATCCACTCGCAGCAGTCAACTTTCACATAGGCTTCAGATCTTCGTTCCCCAAAGACACCTGTACATTCTGCTGGGCTGTGGTCTACTACCAGTGTACAGAGGGCACCCTGGTCTGGGGGGGGGGGGGGGGGGGGGGTTGGGGGAGCAGGGCGAATGTCGGCACTCCCGATGGCCCTGGCTGCACGTCTGACAGCGATAGCGCTCAGCAACTCCCGGTTCTCACAGTCCTCCTTCCTTGCAGCCGGAAGAGCCGAAAGATGAATTGCCTTTTTATGTTGCCATCCGCTCTCTCTCTCCTTCTCCCCCCCTCTCTCTCCATCTCTCTCTCTCTCATTTTATCTTCCTGTCTTCCCTCTCGCACGGTGCCCTACTTAAACTGAAATCCATGGGCCCCCCTCTGCATGCACAATAACGCACACGCACACACACACCCGACGGCTGCGGTTCCCAAGTTAATAGTGTGTCAGCGAGTCCAGGGGGCTCAGTCCAGCGACGCGCACTCTGTTTCCGGGGTGGGGGGGGGGGTGTTCGTCGCTGCGGCAGCCTCCGCTGCACGCAATAAATAGCTCACTGTTGCCATCATCCCCCGCCTGACTTTGAGAGGTGCATTTGATACTTAAGTGCCGTGCGAATGGGACTCCCACTCTTACCCCCCCCCCCCCCCCCCCTTGACGCACACGCTCATTCTAACCGAGAGACGGGTGTACACAGGAAGTAGGCACTCTCCAGTGACGAGTGCTTCCTGTCCAAAAACGATCACCACAAGTTAATAAAAAAAATATATTGAAAAATTGAAATGCAGTCCGCCAACAGCCTTGACTGTAAGCGTGCGTAACAGATTTGGAGAGGGGGGGGGGCTCTAGTGTGCACTCCCCGGCATGTTTCGAATAAGCAATGTTCACAGGTCAGTTGCCTCGCACTGGATCAGACACTCCGTGGTCTTGTCTTCCGTGCCTTCCTGGTGTGGTCATGTTTGGCAACGGGGCTAGTTTATGGCCAGTTGTAAAGCGGGGGAAAATAGCTACTGTGAATCCAGAACACTAACTGAGCTGCTAATGGGAGCTTGTCATGCAGGTGGCTGCCATCTTGAAACATCCACGGCAAAGCACCTGCTGTTTTGTGTGTGTGTGTGGGGGGGGGGTCTAAAATTGTCGTGTCTCACACTAGAAGGTTGTTTTTTTCTTGCCGTGTACGAAATATGTCACATAGTCCACTTAGCACCCAAACAGGGAGTCTGGGAAGGTCAGTGCATTCAGAGATTGGGTGTCAACAGGTTGACATCTAATCCTGACTGATATTCTCCCCCTGTAACCCAACAGCGTTGCACACACATACGCACAAACACACACACACACACTCCCAGACAGATAGACAGTATTGCACGCACATACGCACATGCACGCATGCACAGACACACAGGCACTAACAGACACTCACACACACTCTCCCAGACAGACAGACAGACAGACAGACAGACACTTGCACACCAGTAACCCCCATGCCAGAACACTGCCCTGTGAAGGACTCTCTGCCAAGCCCAACACACAACAGGCTTTTCTGGGACATCCTGTGAGTGTACTTCCAGAGTCTGGGTACATGCTCACACTTTGCACTACCCGCCCGTATCAGATTCGCACAACTTTTTGAAATCGTGTTTTGGTGTTTTTGTCTTGCGTCGGCTGACTTGACTTAACATTGCCATGTCGCAAATGAATCTGGGCTTGGGTTGGTCGATTGGTAGTGATACCCCAACTGGCACACTGTGCATCGGGGGTTTCTGAGTGGTGTTTTTGTGTGGCAAAGGCGGGCGCAAAGAGGGCAGTGCTCTGCCATGACCCCGAAGATGATACCTGATGGGCATGCCCGCTCACCCCCCCCCCCCCCCCCCCCCCCCCACCCCTTGTGAGGAGTGTCATCTAAGTCGAACAGCCGCCACAGGAAGAGCAGTGGGCAAGGGGTGACCACACCGTTCCCAAAGGAGAGAAGAATCCCCCCCTCCTCACCTCCTAACAGCTGTAGCCCAAAGGATCTGCCATCTTTGGAAGTGTAGAATATCTCACAGACTGCCAGAGCGGTCAGAAGAGCCCTAACAGCCGTGGGGCTCGACGGGCTATTTTCATCTCCAGTTTGCATGCTGTCTCTCTCTCTTTCTCTCTCTCTCCCCCCCACACTCTCTATATCTCTCTCCCTCTCTCTCGATCTGCTGCTTGCGCACTCAGGCATTCTTTCCTTGTGTGCTGCTGCATCTTTTTCCATCTCTCCATGTCACTGTATTTTTCTCCCTTCTCTCTCTCCCTCCCTCCCTCTCTCTCTCTCTCTCTCTCTCTCTCTCTCTCTCTCTCTCTCTCTCTCTCTCTCTCTCTCTCATGCTCTTTCTCTCCCTCCTGCTCTCTACACCTCCACCTCCCCACCTCCTTATATCATTTGTCCTTTGACATTCTCCACCCCGGTCCCCCATATGTTTGACCCCCCCCCCCCCCCTCGCTCTCTCGGTCTGATTCATCCTTCCTCCTCCGGCTCACTGAAATTCCATTGAGGAACTCTCGGCATTGTTGGCATTCCAGCCCACGAGGACATGGGTGGGATCGGGAAAGGGACGACAACGGGGCACGCTGCACGCTTGGGAGTCGCCAGGGCAACGGGCGGACGTCCCAGGTCACCGCGGCCCCTCAGATTAACGGGGTCTGTTCTCCCATGATCGCTGAAGGTCTTCCGGACACACACTTATTTGTTTCCTGTTGGACCCCCCCCACACACACACACACACACACACACACACACCACCCCCCACCCCCCACCCCCGAAGAGGAGGCACTGTGTCCTCAGAAATGGCATATTCTGGCATTTCCTTCTCATAACTATGTATCTCTTCCAGGCTTCTGATGGTTTACATCAGACATGTGGACTCGAGTCACATGACTTGGACTCGAGTCAGACTCGAGTCATGATTTTAATGACTTCAGACTTGACTTGATAAAATTCGGCATGACTTGCGACTCGACTTGGACTTGAATACTATTCACTCGAGACTTGACTCGGACTTTGCCTCTTTGACTTGTGACGACTTGACATGTCTCGAGTCAAAAACTAAATTTCCTGATCGTGGACCAGTCACCCCAGAGATGCTTTCCCTCCGCGACTAAAAAAAAAAAAAATAGCGGAGACAAGCGGCCAGTCCAGAGCACAGTTCAGTGCTGCCGCTACCCCCACATGCGTTACGCACTGTGTGTAGGGCACCAAGAGACAGAGAAACGACCAACATTTAGCTAATAACTAGTAGCTTTACTGCAAACTGATTTGCACTCTTGTTAGAGAACGTTTACAATGTCAAAATGCACCAACAGCATGTTACATAAAGATGATACTTTTCGAGTCCTCTCCATTAAGATCCAACTTGAACTTATGCTAGCCTACTCCATTTAATTGAGAACACCATCTAAGCACGCACGAGAGGGAGAGAAAACGAGTGGCAGGTTCCAGCTGGCTTGTCATTGTTGATGATGATTGATATTTTCTTTTAAATATAAGAAACGTATAAAAGGAAATCATGAAGGCAACAAATACGAGATTAGGGGAAATTGCGGATTTATCCGGTTCTCACTACTGTTATAAACTATGAGATCCAGGTCACTATGACATAGGCTGCACTCACTGTGATTTGGAAAGTGGACAAGAATATGAAGAGTTGTCTTTGCCTTTGTTTAATGGAAATGGTGAGTCTTGAAGTAGGCCTATTCAATAATTTGTTTACATGAAGCACATTGATATGCCGATTGAAACGCATTCCACTCAGCTAGCTAGGTGGCTACTGGCTACCAGGCTCATAATTCACATTTAATTGCAAACAGAAAATGTCAAGCAAGCATCATGTCATACATGCATCTATTTCCAAAGGAATGAAAGCTGTTTGTGCCAACTTAATATAATGCTTATCATTGTTAATATTGTGCTATTCATGTGGCACAAACAATGTTTGAGTTTGTGGACTAGCCATAGGAATGGAGCTGGTAAAAAAAAGATCATGAGAATGTGTGGACAGTGGCACACAATGGGCTTAAAGTGACAGTGCACCATTTACAAATGAGATAAACAGCATCAAATGTGTAGTATTTCTTAAGAAATGAATACTTTAAAACAAAATTACTGTGTCATTATTATCTTTTAAATAATATAAAAGTGTTGACCTTGGCTTCCCTTATGAGTCGCCACTGGCAGACAGCCTAATAAATTGTTTGCAGGCAAATCTGTGGCCTAGCGCAGTGAAATGCCATCAGTCAAATTATTACTCATCCTTACAGTGGGCTCCGAAATTTGGAAAAACAATATTTTTATTTGTCATGTAGCTATCCGTTTTGTACAGATTACTCAGGTATGCACATGTGTATATTGTATGCGCATGCATATATCGTAAAAGATTTCAAGACAGAAACATTGAACATATTTTAATCTGTATTTATAAAAAAAAATTCTGTGGATTAGATGGAAGTGTTAAAATTATGATCGATAGTCTAATAATGCCATTATTAAGTGAAGAGTACCTGATGACTTGTTCAGGACTTGAAAAAGATTGGGACTTGGACTTGGACTCGACTTGGCTTTGATGAGACTTGGACTTGGACTCGACTTGCCCTTCTCTGTATTTACTTGGGACTTGACTTGGACTTGAGTGCTAAGACTTGGGACTTACTTGTGACTTGCCAAACAGTGACTTGGTCCCACCTCTGGTTTACATACAGTATAAGACCACCGCACCGCTGTAAACAGGGAAGAACCTAGTTATGTCGGAAAAGAGTTGAAAAATGCTGTTTTGGAAACAAAACGTGTTCTGTGCCGTTTTCATTGCTGCTTAGCTCAGCAAAAAAAAAAAAAAAAACATGCAAACAAACAAAAAGAGCCGAGTCATTGTTCCAAGGTCATATGGAATTGTTGAATGTAACGTTACCTGTGTGTAAAGACAGAAAAAACAGGGCTTCAGCACTACAGCTGTTAAAATATTTGATGCTGGTGTCTTGGAGTTATTCCTGAAACCATGCGCTATTGGCTGAGGTCAGACAATGCAACACGTTGGCTGTTTTTCCTGCCATGCACTTGAGTTATATAATCCATTGATGGCGTGCGGTTTGGTGCCCCCCCTCTTTCTCTCTCTCTCACACTCGTTCTCTCTCTCTCCCCCTCTTTCACTCACTTGGGATAGGGGGAGCAGGGGGCTTTGTGTTTTGGTCATTTATTGCCATAGGAACAGAAGTTGTTTTAGCTCAGCGGCAAGTTTAAAGCGCATGTGTTGCGTGTGTGTGTGTGCATGTGTGTGTGTTTATACTTGTTGATGTATTGTGGTGTGCAGAAGTTAGATTACCATTTTTAGGGCTGATTCCGGGCCTTTGATGACTGGTTACTGAATGATTTCAGAGGCATTACTGCTGAATGTAGTGGTGTGTGTGTGTGTGTGTGTGTGTGTTTTCACACAGACGGTCTGTGTACTCATTCCTCCCCCATATAATTGACAGTTTCCCCAGCAGTATGTGCCAGTGTTTGCATATGAAATCTAAACCAGTGTATAGGTGTGTGTGTGTGCACGCGTGCGTCCATGCATCTGGTGCTTCTATGACTGCATGTACTCATCAGTAACTTTAAGTGAGTGTCTCAGGTGAAGTGTATACTATTATGCTGAGCGTCTCAGGTGAAGTGTATACTATACTATGCTGAGCGTCTCAGGTGAAGTGTATACTATGCGTGCGTGCGTCTGCCGTTTTTTTTGCGTCAGGGTGCTCTGCTTGCGTAGTACACTGAGGTAGCTTGAGCTGACACCACTCTGCCTGCCTGCCTGCCTGCCTGCCGCCACCAGAGCATGTCTGGACCTGTCCAGTTCTGTGCAGGCCGTCTGCAGACCCTGCAGAATTCCAGCCTGCTCAGGGACGGCTACGTGAGGGTAGCTCACGTACACTGTGAGCTGTGAGGTCCCTAAAACACTTACGTTCACGATCACATACATATACTTGCACTCTCTAGATATGCACATACTGTATGCTTATGAAACGATGATGCACACAAACACTCTCTCTCGCTTTCTCTCTCTCTCTCTCCCGCCCTCACACACACACACACAATCTTCACATACTGCCGCTGCCTGGATGCAGTGGTTTTCACCAAACGGGCCCCGGGCAGCCACACACCAGTTTCATCCAGCTGCATGCCGTCCTACTCCCCCCTCTGCCCATTCAGTCATTTGCATAGAGCTGACTGGATACCAGTGCACACACAGCCCCTGTTGCTCGTGTGTGTGTGTCTGTCTGTCTGTCTGTGTGTGGGTGTGTGTGTGTGTGATCTCCAGGGAGCAAAACTGCTCTTAGCATTTCAAGGAAGCTGAGTTACCTCCTTTGTGGTTTGACTTTAATGAAGTTTGTTTGCCTGCCCCACAGAAATGTACTCTAATTATAAGTAATACTTTGCTGATATTGAACGTCATCCTTGTGTGTAAATGAAGAAATAACTTTATGATGATTGTGTATTTTGTCATACTTGAAGCTATGATCACCACCCCTTACAAGTTTATTTTTTTAATATGTTGCAGGCAGGTTTTTTATTGAAATGTAGCGTCACACCACATTACTCAATTCACATTGTGAACTAATATAACCGCATTCACGTCACAATGCTAAAGCTCCAAGTCAATGAAAGTTGTCCAGCTGTTAATGATGTGCGCCTCGTTGGGAACCATGGTCATCAAACAAATTTAGGATTCCAATTCCAATTCATAGAATTCGGCTCGATTCATGGCCTTTTGACGGTGCACAAGTAGGGGTGTGCCTCCCGAGATAAGTGACCAGCTGAATACGACCCTTTTCAGTAGCACTTCAGAGTGTGTGTCGGCTTTCTGACGGCCATTGTAGCCTGTGTCAGCGCTTTGTGCAAGGGTCCCAAGCCCAAGTTCCCCACTAGAACAAAGCAATGTGAAGTTTGACACCTGAGCATAGTGTAGCCACCTCGCTAGCCTTGTATGCAAATCTCTCATTTGTGTGTGTGTGTGTGTGCGTGCGGTGTGAGTTTCCACTCCTTTCCGCCGGACGGGTGATTTATTTTTTTTGGGAAGACATGGCGGTGCAGAACCTGTTCAGAGGTGTGGTGCCCCTGGGAGGCAATCTGTTGCTTGCAGCGCTCATCGCGTGTTTTGCATAGACATGGATTTGGATGTGGTGCTGGTTGGGTGGGTGGTGGTGAGCGAGCGCTTGTCAGAGCTAATCAATGTTGGTGAACATCTAATCTAGCGAGTAAACCAAAAGGGTGTGGGCAGTGGTGTAGTCTAGTTAGCTATACTGATATGGTGATGCTTTTTAAGAGGGTATACTGCGTAGTCCTGCGTATCACGTAGACTACACCACTGGGTGTGGGAGGTGGGAGGGTGGTGTTGACGTAGATAGTCAAATGGTATTTGTAACTTTAACCATTGTGGGGTTTTTTTGGGTGTGTGCATGTGGGTGTGTGTGTGTCGGGGGTAATAACTTGAAGGTGACTCTTGAGATAGTCTCTGTTGCTTCAGATGATTCAGCATTGGAGTGAATCCAGCCACAGGGCGTGACCACGTGCACTCAGCACACACACACACAGATACCACACACACACTTACTTCATCTTTCTGTCATTTACTTCTCTCTCTCTCTCTCACCCACACGCTTACACAAACACTCACATTAGTTAGTTCACATTCCTCCGTCCTGCGATTCTCCTGTCAGGCTCTCTTAAGTGTCTTCTGAAGCGTGGAGCTCGGCAGTTTCAGCCAGGTGCATCCCTGACGTGCCGCCAGGTGCACCCCTGACGTGCCGCCTTGTGTGTTTTTTTTTTTTTTTTTTTTTTTGTGGTCGTCTTTCCTCTCACCTTTCCCCTCATTCTTGCGTCGTGCCGTGCTTGTCTCCACGGCAACCCTTCCCACCACTCTCCTGTTGCTGTGCCAATAGAGGCGGGGCGAGATGCTTGTTGTCGGGGCGTGACCAGGTGTGTGTCCAGCGGGTGTTGGGAGGCTCCGGGCCTCGAGTCAGACGGGGCTGAGCACGCACCCAGAGGTGCCCACCTGTCCCCACCCTCTCTCTCTCGGGGCTGTGCCCCGAACTCCGTCAGTAGGAGCTGGAGCCTGGACAACTCTCCAGTCGTAAGTGACCACCACCGCGCTCGCGAACCCTCCGTCTATTCATTCGTCCGTTTGTCCAGAGACGTGCCTCATTTCTGTACAGCTTTCGGTGGTTGTGTTGTTAAACTGAATTTCAGTGTAGATATGGGTCAGGTATTTTTTTTTTTTTTGTGTTGGGGGGGGTAGTTGCAAAATAATTCTTCAGAATTGTTGTGGTGCTGCTGTTGAGAGACTCCTTTTCTCCGGAGAGAAGAACCTCATAGTTGGCTTGTCCAGTCTTGTCTCGTGCTGCCCACTGGTTCCTAACTCCCTGTTTGTGTTGTTTGCAGGTAAGAAGCCAAAGCCGGCGCTCAGGCTGTCTAAGGAGGTGTTTGAGCAACCTGCCCCGGCAGCCGCGTAAGAACCCTTTACCACCCACCTCTGCGCTTCTCTGTCACTTCATCTATCCATCACTCTATCTATCCATCACTCTATCTATCCATCACTCTATCCATCACTCTATCCATCACTCTATCTATCACTCTATCTATCACTCTATCTATCACTCTATCTATCAATCACTCTATCTATCTATCACTCTATCTATCTATCACTCTATCTATCCATCACTCTATCTATCCATCACTCTATCCATCACTCTATCTATCAATCACTCTATCTATCACTCTATATCTATAGTGCCATCTACCTCTCCTTATATTTTTGTTTGTGTAACAATGAGATTAAATGATCTGGTACTGTGTAGGCTATATCTTAAATATAGCTGCCTGTCTCTCTCTCTCTCTCTCTCTCTCCTGTGCTTTACACATTTCTCTCTTCATTTATCCTCTTTATTTTCTCTTTCACACTTCTCTTCTGTCTTCATTCTTCATCTCTCACTCTCTCTCTCTCTTTTCTTCTCCTTATCTTCATTCTCATCTTTTTCCATTTGGCTCTGAGTATTTTCTCACCCTATCTTTTTTATCTCACTAACCATCTTGTTAGTTGGTTAGTTGGACAGTTCCTGTGGTACTGTCACATGCCCTCATCCTTTACACAGATATGCCACTGAAACAGCAGTGGCAAGCTGCACCATTCAGACCACTAGACTCTGCTTCTCCTGCTCTGTCTCTGTGTGTGTGTTTGTGTGTGTGTGTGTGTGGGGGGGGGGGGGGGGTGTAGGGGTGGTAAAGTTGAGTTATATATATATTGCCGCTGGAGCACATCTTATGAGTATAATATCATAAGTTCATCTCACCTCGGGTCCCCTGTGGGAAATGAGTCATAATTAGAGATTATCCAAGGCGGCTCTTTTTTATTTTTTTAATATGGGATTAATCTGTACTTATGAGTGTAATTACTTGTGCTTTCTCAACTAAGGAGTGATACTGTTGCCTTTGCAGACCTCCCAGAGATTTGGACTCCAAAGCCTGTGTGACGATTGGAGAAAAGGTAAGGGAACGGTCTACAGGGTCTTTTTTCCCCTCTTTACAGAGTGTGCTGTGGTTTTTAATACTATTTTAATCATACTATGGTTTGTAAAATCAGTGGATAAGATGCAGTTTCTAGATGGAAATGTACGTCCATTCTTGGATTCAAGTTTCAGAGTATTTAATGCTCCAGAAATGTTCTCGTGTAATTAATGATTCATTTCATTTATATATTTATTTACTCATTAGATTTAAGATTTCTCTCATTTCCCTTTTTTCTCCTTATCTGCAAGCCTGGTTAAATTCAGTGACCCCCCCCCCCCCCCCACCCCCACCCCCCCAGGCCATAAAGAATGCATGACTTCACATTATGGCCTGGACTGAATGTTGCTGATTACAGACAGACAGGAATGTGCTATTTACTGCCTTTTTAGGCTGTAAAAATATTTAGTTTCAACTCATCAAATCGCTGGAATTTTCCATTTGTACCAGAGCCAACAACATTTCTTGGCCTTTTTTCCTATTGGTTATTGTTTGCTGTCAAATTGACCCTCCTGAGGTGAAGGTAAACTTGATTGGGATTTTGCACTGCTGACACAATGATTAGCAGGTAGAGCGAAGAGATTTGTTCATTCATCAGGTTTTGGTTCGTTGGTCTTGGGCTCTCAACCTGAGCTCTCCACTAATCTCAATTACTAAATATTAAAACACAATTTGAGAATTGATTAAATCAGATTTAGATTGTTGTTGTTGTTGTTGTTGTTGTTATTATTATTATTATTATTATTATTATTATTATTATTATTATTATTATTGTTATATATTTGTTTTTATTCTTTATTTATTTCTCTTTTTTTTATGGAATGCCATTTTAAGTACCATCATCATATGCTTACGTTTCAGGCTTATTATTGCTACTACTTATATTGTATTAATGCTTTGCCAATTGAATTTAAACTGTTTTTTATATGTTATTTTTATAAGTAGACATTAATCATCAGTCTTCGGTTCTCATTCTTATTCTTACAGCTACGGTACAGTGGTTAGGTGTATGGTGTATAAGCCAGTCCATTTGCTGAAAGACTTAGTCACGTTCAGTTTCTCTCCTCCCTCTCATCCTCCTTTCAGTCTGTCTCAGTGCATCTGTCTCTCTCTCTCTCTATCTTTCTCTCTCTTCTCCAGGGAGTTGAAACTGATCTGTACAGCTGCACACTGCTGAGTCTATCTGACGCCTATCTGACGTCTGGGTTAACTCTCCCTGTTCTCTCTCCCTCTCTCTCTCTCTGTCTCTCTCTCTCTCTCTCTCTCTCTCTCCACTCGTTCTTCCTTTTCTTGTCACTTACTCACTGTCTCGCTCTCGCGTTCTCACTCTCACTTTCTACTGATGTTCACCCACTCACACCTTCCTCTCGTCACCTACGCTTTCTCTGATTCTCTCTCTCCCTCCCTCCCTACCTCTCTCTCTCTCTCTCTCTTTCTCTGTGTCATTGTGCAGAACTTTGAGGTGAAGGCCGATGACCTGGAGGAGATTGGCGAGCTGGGCCGTGGGGCGTACGGCGTGGTGACCAAGATGCGGCACGTGCCCAGTGGCACCATCATGGCAGTGAAGGTACGATTGCCTACAACTCCCATGGTGCCCCCTCATCCACTTCTTATCGATAGACCCCTGAAGATTGCCTGCAAAAAGGACCCTTTGCCCATAGGAGGAGATCCAGGTACCATCTTTGCCCATCCGGATCTCCTTATATGGGCGAAGATGGCAGCTTTGGATCCTTTTTGTAAGTGAACTTCAGAGGTCTATGATGCAAGACAAAGCGTGAAGAACAGGAAGTAGGTAATGCATCCTTGTTGCCACGGCTGCACATCTTTAAATGGTTTAACCAGCCCTGTTCTGCACTGTGTGTTCCAACATAGATGATGACTGTGAGCATCAGGGGCTTCCAGAGTGTTGTGAGTGTTATGGATAGGCTTTGCCACAGCAGGGACACTTTCCCCTCATTGCATCACTATCTTTCGTGGTGACTGGTTTCAAGTGCAAGTTAATTGAACCAGTTTCTTGATATAAAGGCACAGTTGGGCTAACTATGGTGGAAAACTATGGTGGCAGCTGCTAACAGGTGAAAAAAACACATTGCTGAATTCGGCATTTACTAGACATGTTTATTATCTATTAGTTGAGCATTAGTCTGCGCAGGTCTAGGTCTGCATTCTTATAACCCAAGGAATAAATGATGTTATGGTGAAAGAAAAAAAAGGAATAAAGAAATTCAGAAGGAATCGGAATGTGCTGAGTGACATTCTTTCTCTACGGGGCCTTTACGAATCCCGAGTACTACAGGTGGCACATTTGTGACTGCTATAAGCTAATAGACCTCTGAAGGTCGTCCACAAAAAGGACACAAAAGCTGCCATTTTTGCCTATATGAGGAGATCCGGAAGATGTTTGTAGGCGAAATTCAGAGATCTATTGTGCATTGTAGTTGAATCTCGCGTCATGCTGTGTAATGTGAAATAGGCTTTGTTCTCGAACAGCCATTGTGGGAAATCCCCTACCTATAGCACACGGAATTGGACACCTTTGCTGTGTATGTCTGAAATCCATCCATGGTTCCCTCCGTTTCTTGTACACCACAGAGGATCCGGGCGACGGTGAACACGCAGGAGCAGAAGCGTCTGCTGATGGACCTGGACATCTCCATGAGGACGGTGGACTGTTTCTACACAGTCACTTTTTATGGGGCACTTTTCAGAGAGGTGCAGACCTACACACACACACACACACACACACACACACACACACACACACACTCACCTCACTCACCTCACTCACACACACACACACACACGCACACACACACACAGGTTTCAACACAATATACAGATGAGCACAGATCTAGCTTGGCAGAGCATGCAGCAAATAGCACATATCAAGCAGTGCTGCAGTCCTCCTCTCTGTTTCAATGTGTCTGTAAGTATGAGAAAGTTAAGGGCACATGTTTGGTAGAAATAAGATACTGTGATTACCGTACGATTTTCCAAAACAAACATGCAAAGTCATACCTGCACATAATCTGTGCATGATTGCATGTTCTCTTCTAACTAGTGTTCTTGGCCTATGTAGTTGTACTTTCTCTAAAGCAAGTGTATTGATCTAATGTGCAATACTTGCAGTTTCGTCTTGACTAGAGTTGGTGTCATTTCACAGTGAATGCATTTTTATTCACACTTGGTGAATGTAGGTGAGTGGCGCAAAGGCTGCTGTGGTTTAGACAAGGAAACGCACAACCAGAAAGCCGGGGGATTTCCGGATACTTCTGATTCTCCTGTATTCCACAGGATATCCTACCGCAGCCACAGAGGGGAGAAAACACACTTCCTGTTTGTCAAAGTGTGTGTGTGTGTGTGTGTGTGTGTGTGTGTGTGTGTGTGTGTGTGTGTGTGTGTGGAATGTGGTGTAACCTTCTCCTATTTTCTCACCCATCTCTTCTCCCACCCCCCCCTCTTTACCTCTGTCCACCCTCCCACCCTGCGTGCGTTTGGTTGCCAGGGTGATGTGTGGATCTGTATGGAGCTGATGGACACGTCCCTGGACAAGTTCTACAAGCTGGTCATCGAGAAGCACATGACCATACCAGAGGACATCTTGGGCAAGATCGCCGTATCTGTAAGTGGAAGTGCTCCCTCGGGGGTGGGAGGGTTGAGAGGTTGAGACCTGCATGCGTCAGCAGAGGAAACCACATGCGCTAAACACTCCAAAGCCCATCAACTACTTTCATTTCAACTCACTCTGTATCTGTGTGAAACGAAGAGAGAGGGTCATTTTATTGAAGTGATGTGTGTGTGTCAGAGGAGGCTCCTTCATTGAGGAAAGGGAGGAACACCCTCCCTAAAATTTTAGAGAAAAATCAAAAATATATAAAGTGAATTACTAATCTGATAAATTACTGAACTCTTTGAATGAACAAAAAAAATTGTTCCCCTAGGTCAAAATGCCAACAGCACCCCCTATCGCAAAAATTACTATATGGAGGAGCTTCCTCCTCAAGCCCCTCATTGAAGTCCATTATAAACGCCTCAGACCCCAGCGGCTTGTGAATTTCGTGGTTTTCAATGGCAAGGGAGGAAGCTCCTCCGTTTGAGTGGGCGGGTCTAGCCAGAGGCTCTGGAATTTAGCGCCAACGGTGAACCAATGAGCAGCTAGCTGCTCTGCAAGAACGTTATCTGCGGCCGGTCTTGTTTTATTGCTCGTGAAATAAAGAGTACAATGGAATCAGAGGACATTGTCCATCTTTTATACATCCAACTACAGTGCGAAGGTTAGGATCAAAGCAGCAGGAAGACCAGTTCCAAAATTCATAAAACAATATCATGTTACAAATAATCACATTTAAGGTATATTTTTTAAATGGTAAATAGTTACATGGTTTTATAAAACATGTGTCTATTTTTAGTATAATAAACTTTTCTGCAAATGTATTACATCGAGCAAAACCTCCAGACTTTCCATAATTTTGAACATCTGGAAAACAGTATTTCATAATTAGACCTACATATCTTTCCTGACTTCCCAGACCTACATTTAAATTTATTTACATGTATTAATTGAGCAGACACTATGATCCAAAGTGACTTATATATTTAAATTATATTATAAAGTCCATTGTCCCTGGAGCAATTTGGGGTTAAGTGCCTTGCTCAAATGCACAATGATGGAAGCCAAGAATTGAACCCACAACTTTTCTGGCTACTGCATGCTAGCCTAGCTCCTTAGGTCAGACCACCCTTGAGAATGTCAGAACATCTTTTATAACACAACATTACCAGTTAAAATACTACATAGTACATACTGCTGCTTTAAATGTGTCTGGGTAGGCGGCCTACGTACTCTATTGTTCACATATGCCACCAACACCATCACAACCTCACATTTGCCACCAACACCAATCAAGTGCATCTTCCTTCCTCCGTTATTTTTATAACCACCAGCCACCACTGTGTGTGTGTGTGTGTGTGTGTGTGTGTGTGTGTGTGTGTGTGTGTGTGTGTGTGTGTGTGTGTGTGTGTGTGTGTGTGTGGTGAGGGGTGGTGGTGTATTATGTGAGCGTCTTTAGTAGGGTGTGTGTGTGTAGGCCCAATGAGTTTTCATAAATAGCCTATGTGTTTTCAGTGTCTGACAAGAGCAATGAATTATGTTAATACAACTAACTTCAGTTCATCTTAAAGAGAGCGTTCACACCAAGTTTTCTGAGCTGGCAACAAAACACTGAAGTTGCAGGTGGAGAGAGGCCTTGTACTTGAATTATTATGCAGTTAGCATGATATGGTCTAAAATGACAAGGATATTGTTTATCGCAGTATTTTCAAAAATGCATAGTGCAGCAAACAAATGTGTGTGTGTGTGTGTGAGCTAGGAAGAGAGTACAAGTCTGTGTTTGACTTGAGTGAGCAAATTGGATTGTAAGTTTGTTACAGGCCGGCTACACCAGGCAGGTAACTAAAGATTTTATTCAGGTTCCATTTGCGGAACGTATGCTGCAACAGTTAGCCTCCTGTATAATCAGTGAAACGGGCTACACTAGACGTGATAGTGAGGCGGACATTCAGAAAAATTAGACCAGTCTTCTAAAATTATTTTAAGTTCCGCAATCGGAGCCCTTCAATTGCACACCTGGTATAAACCAACAGTTATGCTGCGATCCAGTTGTCCAAAGGGCTCTTCTTACGAGTAGTAAGTTGACCGAAAAACAAGTTGCACAAAATTGCACGACGGCACACCCACCCTAAAGTCATCTGAAGACAATCGGTCCCGTACAAATCAAAGGACCCCCAGTTCGCTGTGAGTTCTTACGACAAGGACGTTACATAATTTCACAAGTTACGGGTTGTCACAACGTACAATAGGAACGCACGGTTAGCTCCGAGGGAATATGTATCTTTGTCCGACACTCAAGTTCTCAGACCAACCCCTTCTGGCAATCTTCACACTCGCATTTGCAGGTGGCAAGATGAGAGCTTGTTAGAAAGAGACAAGGTTGCACCTAGAGAGGTGTGTGTGTGTGTGTGTGTGTCAGATGTACTGAGATGTATTGAGACTTACTCAGGTAGTCTATCTATAGTTCACTATAAAGTTTTATACTTTTCTTTCTTTCTTTCTTTCTTTCTTTCTTTCTTTCTTTCTTTCTTGCTGTCTTTCTCACTCTCACAGGACGTGGAGTATTACATGTGTTATTTTTCTTCCTCTGTAGATTGTGAAAGCATTGGAGCATCTCCACAGCAATCTGTCGGTCATCCACAGAGGTGGGAGCTGCCATCTTCTTTTCTCTTCTGTCTGCATCTCTCTTTTTCTGTCTCTCGTTTTCCTTTTGTAACAATGCAAGTACTTTTTTTATTAAAACATTAATTAAAAAAATCATGTCATTCTACATTTCCTTTTTCCCCCCCATTAAGACTTATGGTATTTTTTTGAGGGCTTGTCTTTGCTGTTTTTTTTTTTTTTCTTTTTTTCTTTTTCTCTTTTTTCTTCCCATTTCTCCTCTTTTCTGCTCTTTCACTTCTTTTCTTGTCCTTAACTCTTCCTTGTCAGCCCATTTTCTTTTGTTGCTGCCTGACTCACTCTGCCCTACATTATCTTCCTCTTCCTCCTCCAGACGTGAAGCCCTCCAATGTGCTCATCAACACCCAGGGCCAGGTGAAGATGTGTGACTTCGGCATCAGCGGCTACCTCGTAGACTCGGTGGCCAAGACCATGGACGCCGGCTGCAAGCCCTACATGGCGGTAATATTCGTCCGTCCGTCCTACCAGTGTCTGTTACACAAATATAGAAAACGTCATAAATAAATCGCATGTAGTGTTGTCACGATACCAAAATTATGACTTCGATACGATACCTGCCATAAATATCACGATGCTCGATACTGAAACGATACTACAGCGAAATCCTAAGATATCTGGAAAAGAAAGGACTCATACCTCCTCCAAGTGTATTGAGTCATTTGTGTTGAATTCGGTGCACTTTTGTAGTGTGCAGGTCAATTCTGGGTTCTAAACTTCCTACATAATTATTATTTTTATAGTCAGTAAAATAGTAGGCCTACTTTGTGTGATTAAGTCCTTTATTTTTTGTTATAGTTAATTTACATTGTGTTGTGTTTTGCCAATAAAGTAGCTTTAAATAGCCAAACTAGGCTAGATCAAGGTCAGTGTTGAAATTACTGCATGCAAATCACTGAATGCTATGCAGAGGGGCCTAATCTTTAGGCCATCTGATGTACAGTATTCCCTAGGCCTTCCCGTGTTCATGGGATTTCTTTGACAGTTGCAAAGGGAAAAATGTGAGGATAGTCGTCTTTGCGCCCAGTGTACAAGTACGACGTTCCAACCACTCGGGTCTCTCACTCACGTCAGATAGGCCTACACCATTACCTGTTGCAATAAGTCTGTGTGCATTCCTACTACATAACATGATTTGCTACCACGTAACAATAAGCCGCTATTATTATTAGGACTCAACACGCTTTGGTGGTATTATATGCTGTGGGCTTTAATTAGCGCATTTCGGGTAGCCTATCCTACATCTGGGCATATTCGTTAACCTGTCGTTCTTTGAACAAAAATGTTGGGATATGTCTGCGAGGTGTTTAGCCAAGTTCAATGCGTAGCCTACTGCTTTTAAATGACGTTGAAACATATTTCACAAACGGGCCTCTGTGTACCTGATGGCTTGCCTTCACTATTTGCGATGTATCCGAAATAGTTGCAGATTTCACTTCACCTTTTGTTTTATCCACAAGGCCGAGGACGGTCGGCAAAGAACTACTCTATGTTGACGTTGGCTGCGCACTCACTCACTCACTCAGAGCTGCCTGCTTGACACGCCCACTTGCCTAGATGCGTGCAAGGAGTAGTGAGAGCAGCAGTTCACGCAGACACAGAACGTTAATAAAAAGTATCGATTCTAAAAACGTCGGAAATCGCATCGTTTTTTGTGTGAAGGCATCGTGATACCTTTTTAGTATCGATACACCATGCAACACTAATCGCATGGCAGTGTTTTATGCAAGTAATACAAAAACAAAATGTGCATTGACCGCAATTGTGTATTCTATTTTAAAATACTTCATAGTGTCACAAAATATCTTTCCAAGTGGTTCCCTGTGTCAAGCATTTTTACCCTTTTTTAGGGAGCCTGCTAGTCTAAATAACTTTCCAAGTGGTTCCCTGTGTCAAGCATTTTTGGGGAGCCTGCTAGTCTAAGGTTTGCGGTATTCATCTTGAGCCGGCCTTACATTGTACGATTTTGGAGTGATTTCACAGTCGGCGACTAAATTTCCAAAGTCGGACAAAAATCGAGACGTGGCGTGCTTCCGTCAACTAGATTGTTGAGTGTAAGGTGTCAATCTTAGTGGTTTTAAGTCAGTCGGAGTCAGTCTTTTTCTAGTTTTGCCGTTACGACAGTATCAAACATATTATCGCAAGTCTTTTAGTGGTGGCTCATGCAAATAGTGACGTGAAGAATGTAAAGGCCAATAGTGACCTCGCTCCAACACCAAACAGGAAGGGGCAAAGTAGGCGACAGCTGTAGCCTATTCATGGGTTTCATCAGAGAATGTCTAATAAGGGGAGAACCTTCACTCTCGGAACGCTTCCGGTGTGGTACTGCATCTAGGGGCACTCAGAATGAATGGAGGTCTATGGAGCAGTACCCCTCAAAATCCACTTTTCTCGGGATATAATTTTTTTTCAAGTAATTTGAATATTGTATTCGAAAGGGGAGGCAAAGACAATACACTTGGTTGAGTATTATATTTTTTAAAGTCACTTAATTGTTCTAAAAAGCCTTTCAAACGTGTCAATGACGTCATTCATTAGTATGATCATAGCATAGCATAGCATCAATGCTAGCATGTTATGGGCAACAACGACCCATTCTGTAAGAAAACGAAAGGACATGACTCCCGGATTATTTCACTTTTGATTGATAATCCATATCCATTTTGCGAAAAATCAAATCAAATCTGAGGGTTTCAGTTGTTAAATAGGTGAAAACAATAAATGTAGCCATGTAGCTCCATAGGACCCCATGTATTTTGGACTCGCCCGCGATCGCCATCTAGGTGAACTCTGGTGAACTGCAGCCAAATTCGGTTTGTATGGGATTAATAGAGAGTGGGGAGGCTGTCCGTAGACGGGCTCTGGTTTCATCAAGTCCCTTGCCACAGGTGCATTAATCAAGCACCATGCAGTCTGAAGTGTTTCCCCTACTATGTATTTAGCAGAAGCGCAGCGCCACCGCTGGATTTTTAGCGGCACTGCAAAATTTTCACATGATCAGTAATGTCACGACATTTAGGCCTACATTGTAAAAGCACAATAGCCAACGTCATTGTTGAAATTGTTTTCTGAAAGTCATGAATAAATTCAGTGCATCAAATCCTGGCTTAGCCTCTCATTATTCAGGATATGTAGGCTACATAAAGGTTACCTTTCAGGCGATCCCTGCAGCAGCCCATAGCCTACTATACGTTCTGAAGTAGCCTAGGTAGTAGCTTCGCTAACATTACGGCTACAGCCTAGCAGGTTCAACTAGCCTACACACCCCACACAGATGTCACAAAGCATATCAGGTGAACGAGTGAAATCTAAGCTTTCCAATGGAATGCTGTGATAAATGGGTTGCGAGAATATTAACATTGAACGTACATGAAATTGAATCATATTTGCATTCTGCACACAGCTCTATGCACCCATTGCTCTCTGTGAAATATCTGACGAATTCTTCCCTTATCACATTGCAAACCATGTATCACAATAAGCAGCAGACCTTACCGAATATGAGGATATAAAGAATGTCTCTGTACAGTAAGCGGTTCCTGAGTAATCCGGTTTTGAAATTGCAACACATTTCTGCATGGTCTCCAAGATAGGGCAGGAATTATAACATATTCTAAAGTAGACTATTATTTCAGTACATTTTTGTAAATTGCTTAACCACAGAGTATCCCACCATCATGGTTCTTATATGGCCAGATTCCAGACAATCCCTCTTACACGGATATGAATATATATATCTACTGGGATGTTTGACATCAATGCAATGCAATGCAATCTTATGTAAAGTCTGACATAAGACATGCAAATATGCATGATATATCACATAACTCTTTCCCAGAAATGGGTAGCCCAGACAAAGAAGATAAGACCGTCCTGAAATAGGAAGATATAGCATCTATAGATGGCCATTACATTACAATTAGATTAACTAGCTGAACAACACAGGTGACCACTTCTGCATAATTTCATGGAGTGCTGAAATGTAGCCTACACTACACTGGTTGTGAACTTATTGCAGTATCATCAGAACTATTCCACCTGTGTGTGTATGGGTAAAATTCTGAAGTGCAAAATAGTTTAAGCTACAGCAGAAATATTTTCATCCATACATGTAGATAAAAAATAAGCAAGTCTAACCTCTGAATTTCTTTGCAAAGTGCACCAGATTGATGCATTTAAACGTTAAAATATTCAAATATTCCTGGGAGTGCATGCCCCCAGACCACCCAACCGTGGCTTGATTACAACTTTGTTCACAAAACATTCTAGGGGAAACACTGGTCTGCATTCATATTCTAGGTGCTTGATTTTATACACCTGTGGCAAGGGACCTGATGAAATTAATGTTATTTTGTTTCTTATTATTAGTCGGCTATTCCATGTGACTGAACAACTCTATATCGGTTAGGGATGTCACACATTAAACAATGCTGCAGAAACACAGAAATATGACTTTGATATGAATAGGCCGTCATATGAGTTCCTGTTGATATCTAGTGCACGATGGGAAATAATTTAAAGGAATGTAGTTGCAGTCTTGTAATCAGTGACCCTGCAAGATCCCTAGTCGTTGCAAAATCATAGTCTTTTGACTAGTCTGTGACTTAAAAACTCGATGACTTGTCTTTTCATGTGAGAGGGTCTGAGTCTCTCAATTTTTTTTCCAAATCTTTGCAAAGTCTTTCAGTGCAAGGAGGGCTTTAGCCTCAGAACTGTAGTGAGAGTAATTCTCAAGTTTAGCTTGAAAGAGCTCTCTAGTTGGACAGAGGACAGACATCGCTATAGGAAAACATGAGGGTAGTCACGAATACTCATGCAATACCCACTAAAGGTCATCACACATTACACATAAGTACTATAAGATTCCTATAGTTCTTGTACGTCCCCTGTACGTTCTTCTGTGATTCTTTGTTGGTGGAAGGATTTATCTAATGCTCATCATTATAGTGACAGTCTTGGTATCTTCAAAAAGCATCTAAAAGGCTCACTCACTTCCACGTCTGGCGCAATTGTTCTTTTTGCATTTTGTAGTCCACTTTGAGTCCATCCATGCACAGTCTGCCCCTTGTAGTTTAGTGGCAGTGCATACTTTTCCATGCGGTCAGAAACAATGTGAGCGTATTCAGATGTCCCCACATAGCCACGCGTACACCCTGAATGACAACAGTTACGTCACTCAAACCCTAACAAACCCTTGTGTGCTCACAAAATATAACAATGGTCAAAGAGCATTTATCTAATGACCCCTAAGTCCCTTTGGATGATAAAATGCACTGCTTCCTTCAATTCTAATGTAAAACCAGCAACTGGAGTTTAATCTGGATTCAGCTTGGCATAGCATACCGCTCTGGATTTGGGTAATGTTATTCTTACGTTGACTGAAACGGATTACTGAATGGAGCTTCCAGTTTGAATGGTCGTGGCATGGCAAATATGCTGTGCCCCTCTCTATTTGTCTGTAATCGGGAACAGACTGGCTTTTATGAGCCGCACACAGTGAGCCATTCTCACACACACACACACACACACACACACGCACGCACACTAAGCCACACATTCTCACACACATACACACACAAACACATTTGAATGTTGAACTTTAGGCTTTACAAGAAAGCACATTCATTAAGTCCAGGCCAAAGGATGTGTGTCATGCAGAGAACGCACAATTGTGTATTTACACAATGTCCATTTACTTGAAGAACTTAAAGAAGTAAATGAGGAGAAAAATACTACGTATGTGTGTGTGTGTGTGTGTCTGTGTCTGTGTCTGTGTCTGTCTATGTATGTCTGTGTTAGGCCTGTCACAATGACTATTTTTGTTGGATCAAATATTGTCCCAGAAAATATTGTGATAAGAAACGTTCTCATTTTAGACCATTTTATGGGATTGATATAGACTAATGTCACTGTAACCACACAGTAATGCAAGTACAAGGCCTCTTTCCATCTGCAGCTGCAGGTTTTTGTACCCAGTTTAGGATGTGATGGTAATGTTTCGGAAAACTAAAGTTAGTTGTATTACTGTGTTTCGTTGTCAGAGTGTTAACATGGACTATTTATGGAAAGATATCAACTACTACTCAAGAGAAGAGAAAGGTTCAAGAAGTTCAAGTTCAAGAAGTTCAAGAGAAGGCATAATATATTTACACAAATTATTCTTTTAGTAGGCACTTTAGCAGCATACATGCACATATTAATTTG
>NC_055980.1:15897052-15909552 GCF_018492685.1 Alosa sapidissima | reverse complement strand
ATCCGTGTCTGCTGCTGTTTAGTGATTGGCCAGATAGTGCCATCCGTGTCTGCTGCTGTTTAGTGATTGGCCAGATAGTGCCATCCGTGTCTGCTGCTGTTTAGTGATTGGCCAGATAGGACCATCAGTGTCTGATTGGCCAGATAGGACCATCAGTGTCTGCTGCTGTTTAGTGATGGCTTTATGTTGTTTCCTCTCCATGTCTCTCATTCACTCAGCTTGAAGAAGAATTCCAAAGAGCGGCCAAACTACACAGAACTCATGGTAAGTGCAAACAAGCATAATTTGTGTGTGTGTGCGTGTGTGCGTGCGTGCGTGCGTGCGTGCGTGCGCGTGTCCATGCTCAGTTATATATATTAAAGTAGGCATCTCAGCCCACTATACTGCACCTCTACACATTGGCCACTAGATGGCAGACATAACCCAACAGTTGTCTCAATAAAGTCTGACATATTAATATGTACATTAGTACATGCATCTATAGTCAACATTTGATATTAGTTATACTAATAATACTAAGGATAAAATAACACTTGATGATGTAAATTAATTCATGACTAAGAGATATTTGATAAAGGGTGTACAGAGCATTATGTTAACTGTCACTGTCAACTTTGTACTCAGTATGACTCATTTGAACGATTATCCTGCTTTTCTGTGTCTTTTCAACAAAAGTTGCTTTCAGTGTGTCAGATGCTCAGTGTCAGTGTGTGTTTTGTGTAATTCATATTTCTCATGCTCTCACAGCAACATCCCTTTTTCACCTCGCACGAATCCAAAGAGACTGATGTGGCCAGCTTTGTCAAGGTCATCCTCGGCGACTGAGAGGGTCGACCCCCCCCCCCCCCCCCCCCATCTGATCCGGCCTGACTCAAGTGCCCCCCTCACCCCCCTCACCCCACCGCCTCCTACTCCCTCCCCCAACCCCCACCCCCCTTCAATGCCGCCCCCCCCCCCAATGCTCCTGCTGCCTGCCTGCCCGCCCCTCCCCTCTCGCCCTACCTACAATTGCACGATGCAGGTGGTACTGCCCCCCCCCCCCCAACGGTCCAGTCGACAGAGAAGTAATGACGGCGCCGATCCCAAAGCTTGACAACATTCAGGACGGAGGAAGGGGAGGGACTATGGACTGGTCAGAGGAGACGGATGCCCACCTTAGCCAATGGGAGAAGGGTGGGGGTTGGGGGCTGGGTCACTGAAACACACTTATAAGTGAGAGGCGGGGAGGGGCCAGGCCATGTGTTGGAGATTGTGTGTGTGTGTGTGTGTGTGTGTGTGTGAGTGCCTACATGCCGTTTTTTTTTGCGTGTGTAAAAGAGTGAGTGAGTGCATAAATGTATTCATTCATGTATGTGTGTAACAGTGTGTGTGTGTAAGTTGGTGTTTGATGGAGCGAAAACGAGCATGTTTGTGGGTGTTCTGGTGTGTGGCAGGGAAGGTGTCACTCTCCCACTATAGCTTGATGTTATCTGAATTAACCCAGCCCAGTCCAACCTCCTAAGCACACCCTATCAAGAAGAATACTCATTTAGCATCTGTTGATGCGCTGTTTATCTGTTGTTGATCTGTTTAGAGAGAGATGCAGGTGTGTGTGTGTGTGTGTGTGTGTGTGTGTGTGTGTTCGTTCGTTCGTTAATATTTGTGTTGTGTGCTTGAGCGAGTCATTTCAAATTACTTGCGTGATGTACACACTATCACCTTGGTCATCAGGCTGTTTTCAGTTCAGTTGTAACAAGCAAGATAAACAACAAAAAAAAGAAAATCAAATAAAAAAGATTGAGAAGAAATACAGACGGATGTCTGAAAGTACCATAGATATATTTATATATGATCTAAATGTGTATAGGTAACGTTATACTCCTACAAGTATTTCAATGGTTTACTTATGGAATGCATGAAGAGAATCTAGTGTTGGTTTCTGGATAGAAAGGGGCAAAGAGCAGCAGGCTATGCCTAAGGGGCTTTCAGCGTCTGACTTCACTTATCCTCCTATGGTGTGTGTGTGTGTGTGTGTGTGTGTGTGTGTGTGTGTGTCAGAGAGAGAGAGATAGAGAGAATGGGGGGAAAACTGAGAGAATCCACTGTATACTTTTGAGATCTAACATTGCATTTTGTGTGTGTATGTGTTTGCGTGTATTTTTTTTAGTGAGCTTTCATGTTTGCCTTTGAAAATCTAGCGGGATGGGATGGGCAGGGTGTGTGTGTGTGTGTGTGGGGGGGGGGGGGGGGTTGCACCTAGACCTGCTGCTTTTATCCAAATTCTTTGTTCTGAGCCATGCAAGAGACTCCTCGCTCTACGTTTAACTATAGTGCAAACTGGAAATCATCTCCAACATAATTATTATTATGACAATTGTTATTATTATTATTATTATTATTATATTACTTTAACATATTTTCTCTCTGAGGTGTTCTGCAGTTTCTGTATTTATTGTAACTGCTGTTTTCCCTTTTTGAAAACTTGACATTTTTCTTCTTATTTTTAAACTTTGTATGAGTGGAGGTGTGAGTGTGTGTGTGTGTGTGGGTGAGTGTGAGTGTGTATTGTGTTTATTTTTGTGTGTGTGTGCCCTGTATCTGTTCTGACACACACACACACTGGTTACACTTCTCTGAAAGCCTCACTGTGACTCTCACTAGCCTGATTTGTGCCTCTTTATAGAACATTAAAAAAAAACTACAAAACCCAAAACCACCTTGTCACCGAGGTTTGCTTTGAGCTTCCATCTCAATGGGAACTGTGGTGTTCTATCAGCAACAAGTAGGTGTAAGGTTCGGTTAACTTATTTTCATGGGTCAGGGAAATCGTTCTCAGAAAAGCTATTGTTTAGTCTGGTCACCACTGAAGAGTCTCTCCATCCGGAGAAAGAAGAAAGGTTTGCCTTTTTAAACAAAGTGGCAGATTTATTTCAGAGCTTCATAACTTCCTGCGCTAACATGAAAGATGAGCTCTTTCATAAGGCTTTTAGTATGACCGTTTAGTATGACAACAAAAACTCATTTATCCCAATTTTACAGTGAGGAGGTGGAAGCTCACTTTAACCACCACCAATGGCTTACAGTGTTATTAAGATTGTTCCAAACTAAATGATAATTATTATCATGATAACTGTAACTATCATGATAACTAATGAACTACAGTTTTACCTGCTCCTCATGATAGTTATAGTTATCATGGTAATAATTTAATGATAACTAATGAACTACAGTGTTACCTGAAGACTTTTCATAATTATTACCATGATAACTAATAAACTAAAACCTGAAGAATCCTCATGATAAATGGCTTGCCCTTGAGTGCTCCTGTATAACATGGCATGACTTCTCACCTGTCCTAAGTACACACTGGGCCCCATTAGAAGCCAAGTTGGTTGGGTCTTTCCTGTTCTGTGAAGAGGCGTAATTAACAAGCACGGAATACACTTCTGAGAATCTCATTTGAATTGTGCCTGTCTGATATGTTGACAGAGGTGTGTGCATAGCAACAGTATTCTGTCTGCTATGCTGGCATCTTCGGCCTGGCATGGGTGAGTCAGCAAGGATAACTATCCGTGAGGACTTCGATTTTCTCCATAATTATCTTTAAATATAAGGGGACTTGTGGCGACAAAGTGTCTCGTAAAGGGGGAGGGGAAGTCACACCATATCTAGGGTATGATGCATCATATGATTACTGTTAATGATGTTGTTGAAATATGGGTATCAGGATATCTCCAATTAAAACAAACTGCGTCTATTTACGCCATAAATAACTCCATTCATGGACTGTCATTGACATTGTCCAGCTCGCACAGAAATGAGTATTGAACTGTACGGCTGGAATTTATGTGGCGGAAACCGAAGAACAAAAATTATTTTTATTGGCGCGATAAGCATTACATGCCCTAATGTATTCCTTCACTCATCCTTAATTGCTCCCTCCATCACTTTCTCTCCCTCCGTCTTCTTTTTTGTCCTGCTTAATCCAACTATCATCAACTATCACGGTCTTCCTGGAAAAAGGCTGGGAATCTGGCAAGGAACTGTGGGTCTGGTGACTAGATATTATTCACGCCAGCGTAAGCCACCCTTACCAGAAAGGTTTGTTCTGTGTCCCCATCACTGGTTCGACCCCTTGAGTCGGTGTGATGAATCGTCGAAATAGCTGGCCTGCACATCTGAAGACCACGTGCAGCTTTGGCTACAGCCGGCCGGCGTGCATGGGCCTTTCCTCGGCCAGGTATCCCTCTGAGGTGCCCACTCCAAAAAAGTACGAGGGGTTCCTGACATTTCGCAGTCATCATACAGAACAGAACATTTCGGACATGATCTGTGCTTTCAACCCCTATCTTCCCTGAAGAACAAACTTATGTAAACTGTTTTGAAATAGCCAGAGGTCCAGACCCCACAAAATACTGATGTGCATGTCATTTCTCTTAATCTCTTAATATTACTATTTACATTGGGTTAGATTCGTTGCCTGTTATCTCTCCACACTTTTTTCAGTGACAAAGCAACAGAGACTGTGATGTCAGACATGGACGCATGACAAGTTCAGGTGTTTAGATTTGGTATGATTAATTGTGTGAGAGAGAAAAAGAGAGAGAGAGAGAGAAAGAGTGTGCGTCTGTGTGTGTGTGGCGAAAGCGTAGTGGCGTAGTTAAGGAGTTGGGCTAGCATACAATAGAAATGTGGGTTCAATTCCGAGAAAAGGCACTTAATACCAAGTTGCTCTGTGGAGACTGGCCCTTGTAATGTATGTAATGTATATGTTGGTGTGCGCGCACATTTATATGGATTACTATATAGATGGGCTGCAAAAGCCTTATCTGCATCATGGCAGATTTATTCTGCCTGATTCCTTTGTGTGTCTCTCACAGTGTTTCACTTTGCTCTACTTCAGCTTCTCCATCACACTCTCTCCTGCACAGACGTGCGCTCTTTCACATCTGCCAAAGGAGGTGACTGCTACGGAGTGGGCTGGATGATGTGATTTCATCTGTGTGTGTGTACGTGTACGTGTGCGGGTGCGAGTCTGTGTGTGTGTGAGTAATATTATATCTATATATGTACTTCAGTTCAGGAAGTGGAGTCTGAATGGGGGGGAGGGGGGGGGACCATGAATGAAGAGGTCTGCATAAAGTGTGTGTGCGTGTGTGTGTCATGTGAGACAACTCTGAATGCACAATGTTAATATTCATGCAAACCTCTTCATTCATGGGCTTTCCCTTCCAGTCTATACTTCCTGATCTGAACTGTATTGTTGGAACAGGTAATCTGTTACTGGAATAAGACAACAAACAACAAAACAGCAACAAAATAGTATGGGGTTTGGGTCAGAGGTTTTGCGTAAAACCCACTGTCCAGACTGGAAGAATCAGAGGAAATGTCTGAAGTGATCTTCCTCTTCCTATGAGTGCTCTGCTGGTGGCATCCGCACTGGAAGTTAATCAGACCTGTCGGATGCACCAGTATTACTGTTTGGGCTAATGAAAAACTACTGTCTTATAAAAAGGTCTTTTCTCATCAACGTTCTGACTTGGTCAAAGATAATAATAGGTTTCCCGTTGTAAGGTGTTAATATTAGCTTGGCTTAATGGAGTGGTTCTCAAACTGTGATACTCTTTTGGTACTCCGGGAATCTCTGAGATGTGTTTTTCATAAAGACAAAATAATCAGTTCAAATTATATCAAAATATATTAAAAATCTTTAACCACGCAATCACTGAAATTCAACTTAAACTATACGCAAAACAGTATGTACAATGTATAATATGTAATTGGCCTATGTTACTATATTTTAATGGCAGTCATAATGGTGGCACTTTGAGAGGCAATTGTTTTCTGAGGTACTTATTGTGAAAAGTTTGAGAACCAAACTTTGGAATGAATGACCTGTGTATACTGTATGAGCAGATTGATCCTGATACTCTAGTGAGTGAATACAAGCAGGGTGTAGCTTGAGCAAGCAGCAAGAGATGTCACTCCACCTAGCCTTATATCCAGATCTTGGTATGGCACAGTGGTTCTCGAACGTTTTTGATCACTCCCCACATTGGAGGTGGTGAATTTTCAAGCCCCATTTGACCCCATCACCCCAGCAAAATGGTAATGTTAAAATATATATTTTTTTCATTTAGTTTCCACATTACATTTCCTGTTTCAGTCCACTGGATCAGATGTTATTTTAATTCATATGTCAGCCTGTTTATGACTCCTATGTTTGTGTGTGGCCATTTTGTTTTGAATGTATCTATGATCTTCCTTGTCAAAAAAGAAAGACATTATTAACGATAGGCACATTACAAAAAAAAAAAAAAAAATGTCCTCCTGTTCATCGCGCCCCACCTGTCATGTCTCTGTTGCCCACTAGTGGGGCCCACCTCACACTGTTTGAGAACCACTGGAATGGCAGTTAGAGAACTCGGTCATAGTAATATGGGGCAGTCTCTCAGGACGCCTGTTGGCCTAGTGCAATGGTTCTCAAACTTTTTCCGTTATTCCCCACTTTGGGGTTGTCAAAATGTCAAGCCCCACCTGACCTCATCATCCCAGCAAACGTTAAAATATTATTTTCGTATTTTGGTTGCATGTTACATTTCCTGTCTCGGTCCCCTAGATCTAATGTTTTAATTTATATTATATTTAGGCCTGTTTATCACACCTGTGTTTGTGTGTGGCTATTTTGTCTTGAATGTATGATATTTCTTGTCAAAAAAGAAAGGTGTTGTAAAGATATGTGCACAAAATACTAATTTCCTCCTTTTCGTTGCGCCCCACCTGTCATGTCTGTATTCCCCACTAGTGGGGCCGCCCCACACTTTGAGATCCCCTGGCCTAGTGTGTTGGCTTGTAACTTATAAAGAGTTGTATAAAGTATCCGAAACCCACATATGAGTAGAAGTACATATTTGATCAGAAAATGACTTGATGAAAGTAAAAGTAATCTATAAGCATACCATTTAAGTATAAGCCTTAAAGTATCTATTATTTACAGTACTTAAGTATGCCAAGTAGCCCATTGTAAAACATACTTAAGTACTAAAAGTAGAAGTACAAAGTACTAGTAAAAGCTTTTGAGGCCAGGTGGAGTGACAAGCCCCTTCCATGCTTTTAAAGGGACACCAGGCAAGCCTGATGCTTTTTCTCTACGAAACTCCCCCTCGCTCGGTCTGAAGCTCTTTTCCTTTTCTTTGCGTCTTCCGTCAAGGGTTTTCGCTGCTTCTTCGCCGGCTCTGCCATTATACACACGTTTGCAACAATCTCTAGCGTTTCGTTAGCCTGCCTCTGTGCTGTAAACTGATCCTGCTTCGGTCGGCGGGTAGGATACACCGAACTTGCAAGTGGGATATTCTTCCTACAGGCAGTAGGGGCGGGCGAGAGAGCCTTCATTCGCCCCGTAATGAGTCATTTAACCATATACCGACTTACGAAGATGATTAATTAACACAAAAACGTTGCCTGGTGTCCCTTTAATGAAAAAGAAAGCAGTCAGAACTTTGGATAGGCTATAAGTATGCAGCACCTTAAAACTTGGTGTCAACACCTTATGCAGCACCTTAAAACTAATGTCTTCGAAGCCTGAACAAAGCTATGGCTGCCATCCATTTGTCTGCTGCTTCCTTTTATAGGCCTATAATGAAGTTTATCTAACATGTTTAGAAAGGCATTTATCACACAAAATGTGTATTTCATTCAGTTCCTTACAACAGCCTATGTAGGCCTTGGTGTACTAAGTCTTAGCTATATTAGCTAGGCCTTAACTCTGTCACTATGCCTTCATTCATTGCTGTGTCCTATGGTGACATCAGGTCAGACAATCCTGGAGTTGCAGATATCTAACATGCTGAATGGAAACTGTGGCTTTTGTTTTCATTTGCACATTATTTTAGCCTACTTTCTACTTAATGCTGCTAATGAAAATATAGTGGAATAAAAGTATACATTTAATTTTAAAAATGTAAAGTAAAAGTAGGAAGAAAAATAAAAACTCAAATAAAGTACAGATGCTCTGCATTCATACCTAAGTACTGTACTTAAGTATTTCTACTTAGTTACTTTACATCTCTGAATATGTCCATGAGTGACATTCATATCCCACAGTAGGAGGCAATCTGTTCAGTTGTGGCACTGTGGCACATCTGACGGCAGTGTCCGTATACATTTGGGTCCAAGTGCCCACTGGATTCAAGTCCGACTCGGGTCATTTCCCAAGCCCACCCTATACTCTCTCTTTCCCACTCACTTACTGTCACTCTCTTCACTGTCCTATCTCAATAAAGATAAAGATGGCCAAGAATATACTTAAAAAGAAACGGATGATGAAACTATGTTTAAACTAAGTTAGATGAACTATTATTTCAAGATAAGCTAAATGAAAATCTAAATCAAAATCTGTTTTACCTTTCAGTTTGTCCATCATGCTTTCTTTCTATCACAATTAAGTGTACTGGCATATTTCTCTCTCTCTCTCTCTCACTCACTCACACACACACACACACACACACACACTTCTGGAGCCTCCACTAAAGAACAAAGGCTGCATTCCCACGAGAGTACACCCTTATACGCATGCGCACACACACCAAGCTAAATCTCGCTAATGCTAGCACATTATCAACTGTGCCAACAGAACAAACCCCAACAATAAAGGAGGTATTTTACACAATCTCACCACTAGTCCACTCTGGGGCCCTTCTCACTTGTTTTTTTTTTTTTTGCCTTCACAGACCTGGGAAAAGTGGGGCAGGCAGCTGGGCCTCTATGCTAAGCAGAAGAGGCAGGCAGGGCTTTTGATTGGTGGGATGACGCTCGGACGTTGTGGCTCCCGTCCAATGTTTGGTCAGAGGCCCGATGTTCCGTGAGCGCGGTAGGGTTGGGGCCAGGGCGTGCGTTGGTTTTAGGGATTTTTCGGGTCTTTGCGGAGAAGCCTCGCTCCGTCACGTAGCTACAGTATGTGGAATGGATGAGTTTTTGGGGGAAGGGGACGGGTGATGAAGAGTGTGAACTCTTTGAACCCAGGCAGCCAGTGAGGATGTGGAGTGCTGAATGGGGAAGAGGGGAGAGGGGCTCCAAAAGTCCCTCCTCATCGCCTGCTATTGTTCAAAACTTTGATGATGAGTGACAGGAAGTATACTACATTTTATTATAATTATATATAATTTATATTATTATATTACTCAGAAAGGCTGTACGTGTGTGTGTGTGTGTGTGTAGCGTTTTTGTTTGTGTTTGTGTAACATAGTTTAGCACTTACTTCTGTGTGTGAATTTAAGAAATTCAAAGAAACCCTCATTATGATTTACCAGAAGGCACATATTGATTCAAAATGGGTCCCAGGAACTATTTTTGAGGTGTCATCTGGTTGAGGTGAGGTGACGGGAACTTCATATGTGTATATTGTCATTTTAAATGTGGCCCTGGAGTCCAATAAAACGTGGCTCCGGCATAATCATCAGGCTTTCATTTTGAGCATGAAGCAACACTCCTAAGTGGATGGCTCATTTGAGACTTAACTTTTCATTTATGATTTGATCATCTGTTGCTCTTATTGTGTCTGCTTCTCTTCTATGCAGCACGTGCACATTCCGTTGAAAATGATACAGGAATCAATGACATCCTCTGGAGCCTCATGCAAAAGCAGAACATAATGCTATGTCCCTGTTCATGTCTTGGTAAATACCTATACCATACATACTGTTACACGTGCTCAAATTATGCCTTTCAGTGTCATTCCGTGAACAGGCACAATCCTGACACTCCAAGCAGAGTGAGGCCTGAATTGCTCCATTTCATGTGCACCCAACATATTTTTGCATATACGCCTTATATGGAGAGCTTTCAGTCCTCTGCTTTAAAAATTATGCCACTCAGTCTGAATTGACTGAGTTACCAAACATGACCCAGTATCATTGGGACTGGGAGTGCATGCGGTTTGTTGACATACATAAAAGCGACTCACCACTGACATTTTATCATTGACCCTAGTATTTGTTTACCACCTGTTACCCTGCCAACCAAACCAACAAACTACACTCTATACACCACTTCTTGGTCGTATGTCGTGTGTGTGTGTGTGTGATATCAGTGGTCAGTGTCCTCATCTGGGCCAGGGCCACCTGGACTGACAAGCCGGTTGTTTTGACGCACATCCCCCTCTTCTGAACTCTATTTTGCTAACTCCAGTGGCTATTTCGGGAGAGAAATGCCTCAAACGTCTTCCTTCCTCCTCCAATCAGAAAGAAGGAGAGGGAGATGGAGATGGAAAGAGAGAGAGATTCATGCAGAGATAGACACTGTGTGTGTGTGTGTGTGTTTATGGTTTATGTCCGTCTGTGTGTGTGTGTGTGTGTGTGCGCGTGTGCGTGTGCGTGTGCGTGTGCGTGTGTGTGCATGTATCTATGACTTTTAGTGTCGGAGGTTAAACCATACCATAGTAGCCCATAGCTAATTGACCTGCGTTGGTGTGTGTGTGTTTACATGTTTACACAAGGGAAGAGCCATGTTGTTTTTTTTAAAGGCGAAGGGAAAAAGGCATGTTTTGATGCGGTGCGGCGGTGGCCGTGCGGTGGGAAGTGAACAGGGTCAGTGGGAGGCCAGAGGGGTGCAGAGGATGCAGCGTTTGATAAGCTGCCCTCGCCCCCGCACACCTTCATCCTGATGGGACTATGCCAGTGTGTGAGTGTGTTTGTGTCTGTGTGAGTGTGTGTATGTGTGAGAGAGAGAGTCTTCATAGAGTCTCTCCATATGAAACAGTATGCTTTTATATACAGAAGTTCACTGCTAAATTCTCTCTTTCTCTCTTTATTTCTCTCTCTCTCTCTCTGTCACACACACACACACACACACACACACATGAACACACGCAGTGTTTTGAGTGCTCCGGTGGGTGCCAGCGTAAGCCAGCTGCTCTGTTTTCCCATTCGTCCAGTGCACGTCATGTTGCTTCCTCTCTTCGGCCACAGGAACAGTAAACACAAGGTATCCCTGTGGCCACTACATATGACCTTCCCTTTCCACAAGATGTCCCCACACACACCCCACCCCACGCCCCAGCAAGGAAGACAGCACAAAATTCTTTCTCATTTTCTCACGGATGTCTTCTCCCTCTATCTATCTCTCTGTCTCTCTCTCTTTCTCAAATTCAAATTCAATTCAAAAGGTGCTTTATTGGCATGACAAATTGAATAGGATATTTATATTGCAAAATCAATTGTTACATAAATGTATGAGGGCATAATCAATTACACAGAAAGGCAGGTATGGCCTACTGAGAGAGTGTGCACATGTGGCCCAATTTAGATTTGGGCATTTCTTAAGTTTGCAGGATAAACTGCAAGCTAACTTTTTACTGTAACTCAGGCTTTCAACTCTAACACTATATTCGAAGGACAGTAGCAAAGGCATGCACTATGTAACTGCGTGCGTGCATGTTTGCATCTTCATTGTTGAATGGATTTTCACCTGTATAAGCTTCAACTCAGATTATTCCAGTTTCATTCCACTTGGCTGAAATGTTGGTGCTAGATTTAAAAGTACAATTACGCAGTCAGTTTATCTTTACCATGTGCAAGTTAAAACTAATATAATACAGCAATGTCATATGCAAATTAGGTTTGCCACCAGAAGTTCACTGTAAGTTTGCCTTTATTGGCTAAGTGTGGTGGCAAATCACTGGCGAACACATTTGCCACTAGTGGCAAACTTCTCATTGTTGCCAGAACTTTGCTGGAGGTTTGCCTATAGAGGCCAACAATAGCAAACTTCTGGCAATATTTTCTAGTGAACTCATTTGTGTTCCACAAATCACCCATAAGTTTGCTGCAAATCTGCCGCAAACATTTCATTTTTGTAAGGGATATGATCACAAGTGCAGTAATTAGGTAGGAATCCGATCTGGCTTCTACTCAGGACACTGTGTGTCATAAGGAAGTTTCTCTCTCTCTTTCTCTCACTCACTCATCCTGTCTTCCACTTGACTCCCAATCTTATTCAATGTCTACAGTATTTCTGTCAGTTTCTCCATCTCTCTCTCTCTCTCTCTCCCCCCATCTCTCTCTCTCTCTCTCTTCCTCTCTATTTCTCTCTCTGCCCAACCTCACAATTTTAGATACAATTCATGACTCTCTTCTGATGTCCTCAAATACTCAGCAAGCTCACCACAAACCAGCCTGTTTATGAGCAAATTTGAGTTATGTAGTCGGTGTTCACATCCTGTGCATTCAATTGAGTGGGTCAGAAATGTAGAAAATATAGGATAACCTATAATAAAATGCAGTTGGTTTTAGCAGGATGTGTGTGTGTGTGTGTGTGTGTGTGTGTGTGTGTGTGTGTGTGCAGAGGTGAAAGTAGGCTGTACTGCATACCACCATAAAGAGGAAAAGACCGGAAAGAGACTTTTCATCTATGCTTCCTCCAATGTGATTTTTAAATTAAACTTACAACGATATCCATGTTATCTGTCTGTTATCATTAAAAAAAACAAGAGAAACATGAGAAGAGTTTATCCTGAAGAGTTAGGA
>NC_055980.1:15664552-15892052 GCF_018492685.1 Alosa sapidissima | reverse complement strand
GTGGGTAAGGTTAGGGAGGGAGGGAGGGAGGGAGGGAGAAGCTTTGTGGATTCACAGAGTCCCCAGCTCTCCTATCCCTGAAGGACGCTCCCTTAACCACAAATAATAATATCGCCTCACTTCCCTTACGGCCCCAATATCAGTTACCCTCCGGGGCTGATGCCTGTCAACCAGGCAGTCTTCTGTGTTTGTGATGCTATTTCCTGTGTATCCATGCCGATCACGGTTGGGGGCAGTTTATGTTGTTGCGTGCGTCAAGACCCTCTAGCATGCAAAGAGGTTTTTATCTTTATTATCTTTATTTTCTTTCTTTCTTGTGAGCTTGTTTGTTTGTATTTAATTTTGCTGTTCTTTTTTATTGTCTGCTATTAGTGTAGATAATTACCCACTCTAAAGGACCCCCCCCCCCACACGCACACACACACAGACAGACAGACAGCACTGTGGCATTGTGAGCATAGGGAAATGAGCAAGGGATTATGTAGGCGTGTGATGATTGGGTGCAAATTTGTGACTGCTGGCAGCAGGCCAGAGACCTCTCTGATGGGCCTTGGCTCAACCTCCTCTCCCTCCTTCCCCTCTTTCTCTCCATCCATTCCTCCCTCTCTTCTCTCCCTCTCCCTCCTCCTCTCTCTCTCTCTCTCTCACCCTCTCTCTCCCTCCCCTCCTCTCTCCCCCTCTCTCTTCCTCCCTCTCTCTCCAGCCCTCTCTGGCCCGTGTCAGAGGGGTGAGAGTGATTTATCCCACCGCAAAACCACCAGCGCTCTGATAGCACTGCGAAGCCTGTCCTCACCCCACCCCAGCCCACCTCACCTCTCTTCTCCTCCCTCTCCTCCCTCTCTTCTCTCTCTCCTCTCCTCCTCTCCTCTGACTGGTTGGGCCAAGCCACTGTGTTGACTCCTCATAGACAGCAGGCAGGTCTGTGCCTGTGCCCAGTTGCCTCTGTGTGTGTGTATATGTTTGTGTTTTGTGTGTGTTTCTGTGTTAGGTGTGTGTGTGTGTATGTGTGTGTATGTGTATGTGTAAGGTGTGTGTGTGTGTGTGTGTGTGTGTGTGTGTGCGTGTGCGTGTGTGTGTGTGCGTGCGTGCGTGCGCGTGTGCGCATGTGTGTTACCCATCCATGCCCATAGATGGTGAGGGTGAGCTACATGAGGTCACAGGCAACCCCACTATCGCTTCTTATGCCAAATTCTCTGTTCTGGTGTTTCTGAAAGGCACAGAGTAATGTAAAGATTGTCTAGGAGAGAGACTGCACACACAAAATACACTCTTAAAACAAATGTGTTAAAACAAGTTGTGTTGTTTTCAACGGAAGTTGTGTTATTTTCAACACATATTGTATAACAAATACACACAAACTGTATTGTCCCTATCTGAACACAGATGTGTTAAAAACAACGCAAGTTGTGTTGTTTTCAACACATTCTTTTTAAGAGCGTAAGATGGATGATTTGTGAGCTCTATGAGTAGTCCAAAGTACAGTAGTCAGGCCTACAAATATGTGTGTTTTATATGCAAAAATAGACGTCTGTATTTCTGTTACTGTGTGGGGGCAACAAGGTCACAATTAACACTTGGAACGCACACTGATGCCTGAATGTTTCCTCCTATCTTCAGGACCAAGAAGGGAAAAGAATTGCAATATACAACCAAGACAAAATGCCTGCATAGCACAGATTATTGTGTCATAGCATTATAAATTGTAACATTGTTTCATGTCATTTGTGGACTACATATTTCACCATAAATGCTCATGTAACAAGTTATGAAATGTAATTTGACTTAATCAATGTCCTACTCTGTTATCATTCAGCGCAATTCCTATTGGCTTGGCTCAACCCCTGCTTGGCTTGTGCCCAGTATTCCCAGGTCAGCTGACCATATGGATCTGACACTAAGCAGGTAAGGAAGGTAATGTTATGAAGGGCATTTCCAGAACGTTCCAGAACTTTCCCCTGCTTGTAAACACAGACCTTTCCGAGGAGCCTGTCAGGGTGAGGAACATAATCCCCCCTGCAGTTGCATAACCCCACTTGGAAACACTTTCTCAGCTGGAGTGGGCTTTAAATCTGAACTTCTTCTGAACTTCCTTTAAAAACCCTTTTGTGTTAAAGAACAGGAAAGATGGATGTATTTAGTGAAGTATTAACCCCCCCATTGATCACATGGTTGGACTGATATATTTATACTGAGATATTTTATGATTATGTGTCTAATAACACAGGCATCTTGGCGTGAATTTTTAGTGCTGACCACAAAATTTGCTGCACTGACCCAATTCTCATGGTGTCCTCAAATTGTATTTTGATTAAAGCAAGGTTATTATAATTGGCTAAAACTAAAACTGTCAGTGAAAATTACATAACATTTTTGCTCACATAAAATTAAAACTCAATAAAATGTATTATGTATTATTACAAAATTAAGTAAAAAAAATGTTTTTATTTCCCCCTTCAGTTTGCAGTGCATTGTGGTTGCTCTACCACTCTCCCCTGTTCTGTTTGGCGTAATACAAAGGACCAAGAATGAGTGAAATTAATCATATTTCACCTCATGCTCTTTTCATTCATACCTTGGGCAGTAAGGAGGGTTTTTATCTCCTACCAACGAAAGTGGGGTGAGTGATGGCTGTCAATCAACCCAATGGGCTTCTCCCAGACTTTTTTAGAAAACATCATTTCTAAATCTTCATGCATGGTAAATGATTGATGCCTAACCATGGCAAAAGACAGTCCATTGACATATTAGAGTTGGTGACTGTTTTTGGTCAAGTAGGGTGTTAGGATTCTGAAAACTGAGAATTGAAATTGACTGATTGTAATAAGTTTCTGGGATTTATTTGAATAAATTCACAATTCCTAAATCTATCCTTGTATGCAAATTAGTTGATAAAAGCACATACATATGCATATTAACTTTCACAAAATAATGCGCAAACTATATATCTAGACTAATTTGGTAAAATAATATGAAATCATTTGCATATTGAATCTGGAATATCACATGAAAAAGCATAATTTTGTATAATGACTTGATCAAATGTGAATATTTTGTGGCCAAAAGACATGGTTCTGCCTACCTACAGCCAAATTATCAGTACATATCTGTGATATTGTATATCTGCTAATTTATTCCAATATGCAACTTATCTCATTTAACTACTGTATATGCACAATACAAAATCATCTCAAGCAGAAATTGATTTTACGTGGAAAAGTACTACAGGATCAACTGAGAAAAGTTTGGTAGTGACCAAAGATTCTTTCGTAGTGACGATTATCGGATTAGGTTTTGCTGTCTAGATGGGCCAATTCAAGTATCATAAGGGTACAGCACCAATCCGGAGTACCTGGGGGGTGAACAACTCCTCATAAAGACACAAAACAAGCTACCTAACAAGTCAGCTGCAGCTGCGGGTAGCAGGTGAACAGTGTGTGGAGAGGAGGCAGGACCAGACAGATCCCAATTCCCGAAAATAGGGAAGAAGGTAAAGTTACATTAATGGCAATGATGGGATATTTCCACGCTTTAGAGGAATAGAGAAGTGAAATCTTTAGACAACAATGTCTGGCAGCTTATTACATGTCTTATCTCTACCTTTACCGTTATGGGGTCTACCTGTCTAGAGATTCCTTAAAAATCCACTTGATTTGGAAAGTTCCCTCTTTATGAAGTATAGTGCTACCAGTCCATCCCATTGTGGCTTCCTGGCTTTAAATACACTGTCAGCAGATCAGCAGCTGCTGAACCTCAACACTGACCTCCCGGTCCAAGCATTAAGACACATTCAAGTTGAAACAGAATCTGACGACAACACAAACGGCATTCTGAGCCAAGGTCAACAGTTCTGTCGTGATGACTCATCTCATCTCCCTCGGCTCAGCCTTGGCATTTACAGTAAAGACAAGGCGAGGGGTCTCGACCACGCAGCACCACTCAAATGGACTCGAGTTGAATGTTGACCCCAATAGGCTCAGGCCCAACAAGAAATGACGAAAGCACAACAAGTGGAATTTCTTTTGCTGATGCTAAAATAGTGAGACAAAGAGCAGAAGGTGTGTGTGTGCTTGTGTGTGTGTGTGTGTGTGTGTGTGTGTGTGCGTGTGTGTGTGTGAGTGAGTGTGTGTGAGAGAGAAAGAGACAGATGATTAGTTTGAGGAGGGCAGGAAGTCTTGAGATGGGAATGGTGCATAAAGTGCATGAAGTGTCTTTCTTGTCATTGTACGTGTGTGCATGCGCTCTACTGCGTATTTGTACATCTTCTCAGAAGCTCTCCAGAAATCAAAGGGGGTCGAAGGGTAACCTGAATTGTTCTCCCAAGGCAGGACCCGTCCAGTCCCTGAGGCAGGAGTTTCTTGAGCCAGCGTGTATGTGTGTGTGTGTGTGTGTGTGCGTGTATGTGCGTGTGTGTGTGTGTGTGTGTGTGCCAGTGAAGAGGAAGTGAAGAAGGCGAGGGGGATTTTAAAAAGCCGGGGGGGGGGGGGAATGGCAAAGTGCAGAGGAACCTGAAACATCACTTTGGGACTTTGGGTTGTGAATTCCACCACCTACCCCTCCCCCCAACACACACACACACACACACACAGAAGTCGACCCAAAAAGCAAGTGCCAGGCCACTGAGAGTGAGACGATAAGTGTGGGGAGGGACTGAAGCAGCCTGAGGCCTTAGTCTGTGTGTGGGTGTGTGTGTGTGTGCGTGCGTTTCTGTGTGTGTGTGTGTGTTGGGAGAGGGAGGGAGGGAGGGAGCAAGGGAGCATCCATTAAGCATTGGCACCCTGGCACGATGCGCTTGTTGTCTCTGCTCTTTCGGGGTGCCTTTGTATCGTGTGTCTCGCCAGCTTGTGTTCTTTCCACCAGCTCTTCCTCTCGGTAACTCAAGACCTCACTGTACAGATCTGCAGACAGTTTCAAGTCAAACACACCACACACACTACAGGACCAAAAAAACCCTGAAGGCGATTGGATGAAAAAAAGAATACTGGGATTTCATAAAAGCAGTGATGAGTAACAAAAAAAAATTGTAGCTCTAACATCATCTCCCCTGTCACTGCGAGATCATATTTAGGTTTTTCCATTTGTTTGTGTGTTTATTCCACACAAACAGCCAAGGCAATTATATTCCATCATGGTATTTTGGTCTCCTCATGGAGTTGAAAAAGAAACTGAGAGTTTTATATATAGAGAGTCCGAGTTCATTTAGAAACTCATAAATGGCATCCATCTCAATTGAGAGTGGACAATAGTGTCTACTGCTGTGACCAGGGCAGGGTGACTGTGTGTGTGTGTGTGTGTGTGTGTGTGTGTGTGTGAGAGAGAGAGTGAATGAGTGAATATGTGTGTATGTGTGTGTGTGAGAGAGAGTAAATGTGTGTGTCTGTGTGTGTGTCTGTGTGTGTGTGAGAGAGAGAGAGACAGAGAGAGAGAGTGAATGAGTGTGTGTGTGTGTGTGTGTGAGTGTATGTGTGTGAAACAGTCACGAAAAAATAAACAATCAACACTCTGGTGTCGGAAGTGCGCACAGGTGACACACACACACACACACACACACACACACACAGTCCAGTAATCTCTTTCAACCACATTACAACAGCTCTTAGCTGAAACAATAGAGGAAAAATATATAGCCTTGCTTACACCTCTGCCAAAAGGGCATTACTCGACCTTGCCGTTAGTTTACAGAAGAGGTCTGTGAGAGAGTGCAGGGAAAGAAGTCCCTGGCCAGCTGCTGTCCACTTAGACACCATCACTCTCCCTTCTCAGCCCCTTGCGAATACACACTGTAAACATCTTAAAAGCAACATGGCCTGTTTTCCTTGTTTGTTTGTTTGTTTGTTTATTTGTTTGTCTTATCGCCATACAGCATGAGACAAGTTTCGACTCGTAACTCATAGGTTGTCCACACTTTCTCATGTCCGAAGGAGGTGACACGGATCATGGGGATTAGCTTCTGCTCGAGGGCGAGCGCGGGGCGGAGGTCATCGGCGCGTGTGATGAAGTCACCGGGCTCGGCCGTCAGGCTTGGTCAGTCGGGTGAGGGACATGGATAATGGTGGCACCCCCCACAACTACCACCCCTCAGGCCATGATTTACGGGGTCGTGATGGCTCTGCCCTTTTCGTCGGACGCGCAGCTCATGACAGATTGGTGGATCAGAGGCACAATCTGATACCCCTCACTCCACACACACACACATACACACACACACACACACACACACATACACACACACACATACACACACACACACACACACACACACACACACACACACACACTGCATCATTAGTAGGGGGCCCCCCATCACCAACCGCCAGAGGCCCTGGGTGGAAAAACCGGTCGAGGTTGGAAGGCCGCAAATATTTTATTGTTCCCATTAGGGATGCTTAATGGAGAGCGATAGATAGATAGAGAGAGAGTGAGAGAGAGCGAGAGAGTGAGAGAGAGAAAGAGAGAGAGAAAGAGAGAGAGAAAGAGAGAGAGAGAGAGAGGATGGGGTGAGTTGTGCATGTGTTTCGTCAGGGAGGGAACCAACGCGGGTAATGTGACACTGGGCATGTGAGGAGTGCACTGTTTACTCGCCGGTTAAGACCTTTTCGACTATTTTGGTAGCTTGGATGCCGAGTCGGTCAAAGAGAGGCGAAACTCAATATCGATACCTGGGAGGGGAGGAGGGGGGGGAAAGTTGACAGATAAACAGGCGGCGGTCTCCTGAGTTTTAGAGAATGAGAGAGAGAGAGAGAGAAAGAGAGATAGCAAGAGATTGAGGACAGTTATTAGGGTCACAGAATGAGTATGATGTTGCAGCCATCACCACACAAACAGATGCGACGGGCCCTATTTATTTCTGAGGTTGGAGATGAGATCACAGTAATTTCGAGCGTAACACTTAAGAGCGGGAAGCCTGCTCCTCGCTCTCAAACTTCAGCCTGTGGCCCGTCATTGTTTTCGCCCGAGCAGAGAAAGGCCCCGACGAAAAGCACTTGTGTTGTGTCTAATGCGGCCAACACACACGGCGAGAGTTGCTTTGATGTTACTATGTTTAGCGTCCCGCTGTATTGTTTGTGCGCCGCGTAAGGTGCTTTCTCCCCGACACGCTCACATGTTTCGGTGGCGTATTAAGATGAATGGGGTGGGAGGGGATGAGTTGGGGAAGGAGGCGTGGGTGGGGGGTCATAGGCCAAGGCCCCATCACACTCTGGGGACGCCCCGGCCCCACACACACACACACATACACACACACACTCACACACACACACTGTCACAAGGCCTGGTGGTGTGATGCTCTTGACTAGTGCAGGGAACAATAGGTGGAACCAGCTGTGTTGCTGAGTTGCGGGGGCCACGGAGAGGGACCTGTTTACACGTTGCGCACGGCTTGATGAACCCTGACTGGACTGAAGTCCCTCTTGCTGTTTGTCGGACGGCCACGTGAAACCATCCCCAGGGGCCAATAGGTCAGTCTATAGCTGTCACGGTCTCCGAGCCCGCAGGGACATCAGGTTGCCAAAGCATTTTAGCATGTGATGTTTTGATATCACTCACCTTGTTTGTCACACACCTATATTACACGTCACGTGCGAACAAATGAAAAATTCAAATGAAAAGGCTTGTTTGCATCTTTGTACTCGAGGAAAAGTGTTATTAGCGAGACATACAGAAAGAATACCATTAAATAAAAAACTTGCATTCAGATCTTTTAAGTGTAGTCTGCGTCTAGTGATTACTGCCTCATTATGCTCCGCACCAAAATGGTTGCACCTGCAGAACTACGTCTCCCATGAGGCCTCTTGCATCAGTACTGCAACTTGCTGGGCCAGTTGTTAGATGAGCGGTCAGGAGGTAATTGGGCACAGCTGCTTCGCCTCAGGAGTGGGACCAGAGAGAGAGAGAAAGATGGAGGAATCTGGGCATTCCCTTGGGCTTTCACGGTTGAAATGCAACATCCCAGATATAGTGACTGACTCAGGCAAGGAAAAGATCTGGCCCTGATCTGATACTCTGTTTGGCAACCCCTTTGATGGCAACTTAAGAGAAGGGTCTCGCCCGGATCTGCAAAAGATGAAAATCGACTTCCAAGATCTGGCAATATACTTAAAGGTGCAGTAAGTGATCGTACATGATTTCAAGCCCTTAACATTTTTTTTTAGCACATTAAGAAATCATCTCCTCACAACAGCTAGTTGCCCAATCTGTGAGTACACTGTAAAAAAACCCACTCTCTGTAGAGAGCCCAGGCCCCGAAAAATGGAAACAAATAAAGTGGGGGCAGCGTTTACCCCAAACAAAAACGAAACACTGCATGGAATTTCTCTGGAAATACTGAAGGTAGGGATATGTTTCTGTCTCTGGTATGTTTCGTTTGGTCCTTGGTTCAAATATAATGCACTTTGTTTTGGACAAAAGCATTTGCTAAGAAATTTTAATATAAACGTAAACACAAACAAACGCAACTTCCTGTGCAATCGCTGACTGCACCTTTAATATCTGCCCCAGATGTGGCTGTCCCAAGGTGCTCTGTGGGCCTACGTCCTGTTGGAAATAACAACTGGCGATGTAACCTTCAGTTACCTCCATGGCAACCTTGGCACCGATTGCCTTTGTTGAATTTAGTGATAAGCATGCAAACCGTTGGGACAAAGAGTTGCATATGTCTGTCCCCTTTCTTGTACAATTCTCACAGAAGGGGGCAAACATTTGTGTATTTGCCAAGTGGACCATTTTGGCCCGGAATGGTCAAAGTGTTATTATAAATACTGTATACTGTTAGTATACATCAGTAATCTGATTACCGGATCATTGGAAATCTGAATAGGATTAGTTATTGTGCACTGCAGACAAAAACAACATATGTGGCATTGTTCTTACCCTTTAGATAGAGTAAATTTCACACCAGTCAAAACCGGAATGCTATGCACACATACACATACACACACACACACACACACACACACACACACACACACAAATGCATACATGAAACACATGGGAAAGGGATGAGACGAGGGAGTGGGCATGGAAACGCTGAGTCATCTTCCATCCCACGGCGGTCTTTTATTTTGGTGTTCATTCATAAAGGGTGAGGACAGCAGAGGGACAGATTAATGCTGATTAGGGACTCGTCTCCCTCAGACAGATGGGAAAACGACCACAAACTGTTGATAGACAATAAGTCTGACATAGGAGACTGAGACTTGTTTAGTTGGTGTCCCTTGTGAGTTGCTTTCTCTGGTTTAGTTTAAGGGACACCAGGCAAAATTTTCGTGTTAATTACTCATCTTCGTAAGTCGGTATATGGTTAAATGACTCATTACAGGGCGAATGAAGACTCTCTCGCCCGCCCCTACTGCCTGTAGGAAGAATATCCCGCTTGCAAGTTCAGTGTATCGTACCCGCCGACCGAAGCAGGATCAGTTTACATCCTGCATCCACAGCACAGAGGGAGGCTAACGAAACGCTATGTTATTGTTGCAAACATATGTATAATGGCAGAGCCGGTGAAGAAGCAGCGAAAACCCTTGACGGAAGATGCAAAGAAAAGGAAAAGAGCTTCAGACCGAGCGAGGGGGAGTTTAGTAGAGAAAAAGCATCAGGCTTGCCTGGTGTCCCTTTAATAAGTTTCTGAGTTAGTTTCTCTGGTTTAGTGAGTAAGTTGGTTCTCTGGTGAGTTGGTTCTCTGGTTTAGTTAGTAAGTTGGTTCTCTGGCTTAGTTGGTTTCTTCAGAGTTAATCAGAATCCAGGTAGGCAACTACGAACTGCAAACTGTCATTGGACAGTTTAGTCTTCAACAAAAGACTAAGCCTCAATGACTCAGTTTCCTGATAGATAGCAGACGACAGTGTTTGCGAGTTTTGTACAAATGGAGATACTGCGGAGCCCAGGAGGTGTCATTGCAATATATATTTTTGTATCGAGAGAATGTGTGCTCATTTTAGTAAATTGTGCACACATTTTACTAAATTGTGCACACATTTTACTAAATTGTGCGCACAATTTACTATATTGTGCGCACATTTTACTAAATTGTATGCTCAATTCACAACAATTAAAATGAGGGCACAATTTAGTAAAATGAGCGCACTACTTAGTAAAACGTGTGCACAATTTAGTAAAATGAGCACACAATTGACCGTTCGCAAAAGCCACGCCCCCTAGTTATTGTTACTACGCCCATCAAACTCAGAACAGAGTTTTCTAGAAATTCAATGGCACAGTAGTTGTTAAGACTCTGTAAAAGTTACAGCACAAGAGGCTCTTTTAGAGAGCCACGGACCTAAATTCATTTACAATCGGTTGAAAGACTGCAGTATGACATGAAGACACATGTATAAAAACTCATATCTAGCTTTTTTGGGTGACAAACTCAAAAACAGGAGGCGAGTGTGATTCACTGATATTAATTTTAGCTGTGCTAGATAGACTTGCATGGGACACTGGGCCATGTCATGTAAGGAACATGGTGCTGCCAAAAAACGGAAACATAGCCTACATTGCAGAGCCACTTCAACTTTTATATGGTGAATAAATGTTACACTACTGTGCACAGCTATCTATAAAGATCAGTGGCACAGCCCCATGCTTCTCTGACGTGACAAAGCTAGGACGTTATTAGCAGCGGTTAGCTAACTAAACTATCGTTAGTTTTCTACAAGTCTCCTCCAAGTGATACTCATTTTATATACAATGCTGGCAATGCTGAAAACAATTAACATCCTTATTTATCTTAGTTACATTGAGTTTACTGTGTGGCAAAATCCACAGATGTGGTGGAGCACTGTTTCGTTATGGTTTGCTAAGGAGAAACCCTTTGCTTTAAAATAGAGGAGATCTGGGACGAGATAATTTAATCTAATTTAACATAATTACAGAAAATGTAATCAAGATTGAAAGGCATTTTTCTGTGTATCGGTGTTGTGTTAATCCCACATATGTCATTTGACTGTCCTTTTCAACTCATATCACTATAAAATCCCATAAAACCGGACAAATATCAAGGCTCCCAATACATTTCTATGGAACCGTAAGGTGAAGTTGATGGGTCATGTCTGCCTGCACGGAGCTACTGGACTGCCAGTGGCTCATCTGCATTCGATGGGCGGGGTTTTGCGAACGGTCAATTTAGTAAAATGAGTGCACGTTTCCTGGATATATACCAAATGAGTCATGAGTCAAAAGCCATTCTAAGAGTATCATAAATAGTTACATAAACACATCTGTAATGTAAGCTGAAAAGATCTGCAGATGGTAAGCTATTAAAATGATAGATTAAACAATTGACGGTAACACTTTACTTGACAGTATCGACATAAGAGTGACATGACACTGTCATGAACACAGGACACTGTCAAGACACATGAAACCTAACCCTAACCCTAATCCTAACTCCAACCCTAACCATAACCATAATTCTAAACCCTAGCCTAACCTTAACCCTAAACCTAACCCTAACTTGTTATGACAAAAACCGAATGTCACTTAATAACAGAAGCATTAGGTCATAAACGTTTATGACATGCTCATGACAGTGTCATGTCACTCTTATGTCGACACTGTCAAGTAAAGTGTAACCCAATTGACATTAAACGATCATTGGTCTGGCCCTCCATAAACCGATGGTGTGTACAAGCCATCCAAGTGCATCCAAGTGTATATAAATGTGGTTTATGAATGATGTTAATGCATGCGTATACATTGCTACAGTACACCTGTCCAGGTCAAGTCTGAATCAAGGCCATAGCCATGAAGTAAAGATTGTGTTTGTGTGTGTGTGTGTGTGTGTGTGTGTGTGTTGTAGTCCTGGTAGCAGGGTGAATATACTGTACCTATGTGCCTTGTGCACAGTGTGTGTGTGTGTGTGTGTGTGTGTCGTGGTCCTGGTTGCAGGGTGAGTATACACATGTGACTCATGCATGGTGTTTGTGTGTCTATGTGTGTGTGTGTCTGCATGCATGTGTGTGTGTGTGTGTGTGTGTGTGTGTGTGTGTGTGTGTGTGTGTGTGAGTATGAGTATGTATGTATGTGTTGACACTGGAAGCCCGAAAAAAGGGCTGCTTTGTGTCGCAGGAAACTGGCAGGAGGATCTGAATCCGGGCCTTCTCTCTGTCGCTTTCCTGAAGGTAGGAAGCCGGGGCCGTATATTTAGATCACAGCTGTTCTCCATGGAAACAGTCAAGGCCCCTGGGGGGCTCAGGGGACACCTCACCATACTGTAGACACCTCTTAGTGTGGGTGTCCACGTTATTGCCCGACAGAAAAGAAACAATAACACAGGCTGACAAAGGCCAGAGAGAAAGAGAGACAGAGAGAGAGAGAGAAAGAGACAGAGATAGAGTGAGAGAGAGAAAGAGAGAGAGAGAGATTCCGAGAGTCAAGTGCACGTGCAGCCAATGACAGTTCTCTCCGCAACATACATGTAGCAACATAGTGCAGGTTTTTCCTCATGAAACTGAGAGGAGTGAGAGTGCAAGGTGTTAAATTTAACTCCATACACAGCAACATGTGGCCATACTTGTCCATCTTCACTTGCCATTTTAAAACTCAACAAACATGATAAATTGTGGAATAGTTGTACAAAATCATACTTCTAGTCCAGTATGCAGTAATGTATTAAAAGTTCAAAGATGAATAGAAAAATAGAAAGTTCAAAGTAGCTCAATTTTCCGTTGTTATTCCCTGCCATTAATAGAAGCAGCTATCAGGGTGAAAGCCATTGGTGCTTGTTTGCGTCTGCTGCGACTATTATTTCACTGACAGGAAACCTGGAACCCTCCTTCCCGATCATCTGTGTATATCTCTTTGTGTTCGCTTTCATGGCGGTCAACTGTTTCTGTCCCCCATGCCATGGCCAGGCCTCACTGACCTCAGTGACAGCTGTCTTCATCGGCCAGCCTAGCAAACAGCTGTGACAGAGGAAAAAAACGAGGAGAGGTGCAGGGGAAGATGAGAATGGAGGGATGTCGTTGACACGGCGTGCTGGAAATTCACTTTCTGTTTTCGAAAAACCCGATGCCCCCATGACACATTTTCTTTTTATCTCCCTGGTTGTGAGTTTCCAGAGAGGAGGGTGTTGGGGTCGGGGGGATTTTTAACAGCCGTTGAGGGGAAGATGAGACAGCCAGGGGTCGAAATGTGACACGGCACCAGACACATTTTTAAATGTACAGTAAAGCTTTCATTCACTCATAAATGAGCCGTTTTTATCGGGTAAAGGTTGTCCGGGGTGGATTTGTGTCTTCCGGCGATTGTCTGTGACAATGCCCCCGTTCCCTTAACTGTGCCAATGACTACGGTTTCTCCTCCAGAATGGAGCAAAATACTGAGATACAGGCTAATGTTTGGTTTTTCAAAAAGGCAGTGCACAGGACTACCATTTTTTAAGACCTCATAGAAGCTTCCTCATCAAAATAATTTCCACATGATGCTGCAAACAGTAATAAAGGCTCAAATTGCCCTTTTGGTTGACATTTTAAAAAACACAACCACAGAAGAAATTAATACGGCAGCTGCAAATTATTGTTTCCCTTTTGTTTTAGCTTGAAATAGCTTTTCCTATAAGCCATTAAAACATCTTTCCTTTCTCCCCCCCCCCCCCCCCCCCCCCCCCCCCTTCTAGTTTGAATAATCTGCCTGGTGAGCATTCTGTTGATTGCTGGGCAGTTTCCATTTTCCAAGGAGGGTGAGGGTGGTGTGTGTGTGTGTGTCTGCGTGTGTGTGTGTGTGTGTGTGTGTGTGTGTGTGTGTGTGTGTGTGTGTGTGTGTATGTAAAGTGTGTGTGTGTGGGGGGGGGTTACTGAGACTAAGACTGAGATCCCAGCCATCACCTTCATTCTCATGCAATTTCGACATAAAGGAGCCTGTCATTTTAAGAAGGCCTCCAAAGCTTCTCATTGTCTCTGAGGTAAAGGGTAGTCACACACCTGTCACAGGTAGATCCGTGGAAAAGGACCGTTTCCTTTGACTCCCACGGGATTGCTGGCCTAGCGTTCCCCACACACATCTGCATGGCTTTCCCAGGCTTTGGGAATATGAGCTGGCTGCTTCAGATCCTGAGAAAGCCCCACTAAACCGTAATCTTGTCTCAGTCTCAATAGCTTCACAGGATTATATTCATCGAGGACTGATCTGACTCACACCGTTATCGGAGAGTAGCTTTAGGATTTACAGGTTGGTGCAGGCTAAATGGTCACACCGTTAACAGCTCAATCATTTACTTGTCTTTAATTGTGCTGATTTTATTGCACGTAATTAGTCAAATAAATATAACATATTCTTCTGTGAAGCAGTGTTTTGGCCCTTTTTGGACACTTTGGCTTTTGGCTTCATGAAAAGGTCCCAAGAAGGTCCTAGACAAAGGTTCTAGACACTCAAACACACACAGAGACTGAATAAATTGTTGTTCTAAAACAACAGGAGGTCCTACAAGAGTATCTGCCTCCCTCTTTCTATTCCCACCCAGTGACGCAAGCTATTAACGCTGAGCAGTTTGTAAGTAGGTAGCAGGTTACAAGTAATTGGCCTGAGATACTATACCCAAACAATGGATAAGTGGCTTGAGACAGGTCTTACTCTTTCACTTGAAACATGATGATAATTATTACTATTATTATTATTATTATTATTATTATTATTATTATTATTATTATTATTGTCATTTTAATAATAATAATAATAATAATCGTCATCATCATCATCGTCATCATCATCATCATCATCATCATCATAATAATCATCATCATCATAATTATAATAATACATTTTATTTGTAATGCACTTTACATTCACAATAAATCTCAGAGTACTACAGGTTAAAAAACAGGAGAGACAATCCTTTGTGTGTTTACATTTGCCGTATAAATGACAGTAAAGTTTTATACAAATGCTTATAAATAAGATAAGAGTTGATTTTAGATGATTTTAAACACACAATTCCTGGCATCTTCAATTGAAATGTTAGGCTTAGTGTTCAATTTCTTTGTGCTTTCTTTTTATACGCAAAACCATATTAGCATATGTCTGGGTTCCTCTACCACAGCCATGCTTGCTAACCTGAGAACGACGAGCAAAGACAACATGGAAGTCAAGTATCAGAGAACAAACGCTTTTCATTCACCTGACCCCGTGTTGTTGAAGATATCCGTCCCGACCCAGGACAGGGGATTGCATTATAATGAGGGCAAATGCAGAGTGCTCTAATGCCATTGGGGCAGCTATCACATTTCAGCCAATGGAATAAGGAAACTAAAATAGGGGGGCTGGAAGATTAAGTTCCCATAATGAAAATGAGAGACCTGTTTATTTCCTTCGCCAGGGGCCAGGGACATTGAAGCTGCATTGAAACACGCAGTATGAAATGAGATGCTGTATGGAATATGGGGGAAGGGAGCGCTTACCAAAGATTCTAGAACAGAGCTCTGTTCTAGAATCTTTGGCGCTTACTTAACTGCCACCCATGTGTACCCATATGGGTGGTAGTTAAGACTTTGTATCATGTTTGTGAAATCCTCTGAAATAAGCATGTGTAAGTATTTTCAGCAAGAGCAGAGCTTAAAGGGTTAATCTTCTCGACTGCAAATGTGGCATTGTGTGCCTTTTTGTTGATGGCACACTGGTGGGCACTCTGCCAGAAAGGGTAAACGTTACATAACGAAACAAAACAAACAAAAATAAAGTCAGCAAAGGAAAACATAAATTACCCTGCCAACCACCCTCCCGAACCCCATTTCTCTACCCTCCCGAACCCCATTTCCCCTGCCCCTTTTTTCACACGTTTCTCTCTCTCTCTCTCTCTCTCTCTCTCTCTCTCTCTCTCTCTCTCTCTCTCTCTCTCTCTCTCCTTTATGTCCATTAGGGCCTCCTCAGTGCTTCAGGTCCATTAAAATAATACAGACAAAAAATAATACAGACTTGTCTCCCTCCATAATACTTGACTCGTCTCCCTCCAGGCCTTCTCCCCCTTTCTTTCTCTCTTTTCTTTCCCCCCCTCCTCTTCCTACCACGTTGACCCAACAGGACCCAGCCGTCTGGCGTAATCGTACGGCTTATTTGAATGTCTCATTAGCTTTCATTAACCAGACACTCAAATACTGTGTTAGTTCTGCGGTAGTCATGGCAACACCCGGTCTCGGAGAGGCTCTTTGGCTTCCTGGCGGCACGGCTTACTTAATTTGTGCAGCTAAACGCGGGGTGGTGGGCTGAGGTGTTTTTTTTTGTTGTTTTTTTTTGTCTGATCATGAAGAGCTCTCAGGCTTTGGCACCACGACAATTTTTTTTTTCCAAAGACCTCGGCTATTACGAGACCTTTCCCAGCAATTGTGTGGTAAGTGTGTTTTCATCTAGGGTGGGCATTCCAGTTGATAAATCAGTTAATTAAGCAGCCATCATGTAAAACGCTCACGATGGATTCAATATGGGAACTGCGTCTGCGTAAAACAGAGAGAGAGGGATCAGTGTGGCCCTCGTCAGACTGATCTGCACTTTCTAAAGTGCGTGCATCAAGTGCATCATGGAAATTTTGGATATTTAAAGAATGGGGTGTGCATGGGACAAATGTGGGGCCACACACACACACACACACACACACACACACACACACACACACACACACACACACACATACAAACACACACACTCACACACACACACAGAGACTACTATCCGCAACATGCCTTGGGGAGTGTCTCCTTCATAGGAAACCCAGCTGCTCAAAAATAAAAGAACATTCCAGAAAGTGCCTGGGAGTGCCAGAGTGGGTGCCTCAATCACATGGGAACGAGCACCAGAGACGATGGATGGCAGAAGCTGAGTTGCTCTCAGGGGCGCATTATTTTAAACCTGTTGGGGGGGGGGGGGGTGACCTCAGGTCAACAACAAAGCACTCCTCTCTCTCTCTCTCTCTCTCTCTCTCTCACACACACACACACACACACACACACACAACACACACAGATAATGCACACAACCTGACCCCCGATGCCTCAGTGCACACAGCTTAATTAAAGACAAAACCCTGCGCACTTGACTTGACTTCCCTCACATCCGTTCTGTTCCACAGCACCCGCTGAATTCTATCTGCTGTATCAGATGAAACTGAACTCGAGGGCTGGGGATCCACGTCAGGACAGACAGAAAAAAACAAGGTTATTGATGGTGCGTGGCAGAAGGTGAGATCCACTTCCCAGATTCATTGTGGACACGCACACTCAGACATACATTGCACATGCATATTGCTTGCAATGCATATTGCTTGTGAGCAATCTGATACACACTGTATACTCTCTCTCTCTCTCTCTCTATCTCTCGCACTCACACTCACACACACACACACCACCCTTCTCTGCTGTATCTCAGTTAGGATCACATGGCATGTTACACTTTTACTGGGTCCTGTTACCTGCCCAGGTGATTAGAAAGGAGATGTGGAAAACCTACCTTGACCATCTTTCTCTCTCTCTCTCCCCCTCTCTCTCTCTCTCCATCTCTCTCTCTCCCTTGCCTCCTTCTCTTCCTTTCTTTCTCTTTCTCTCCCTTTCTATCTCTGTCTCTCTCTCCCTTTCTCTTGCTTTCCACCCTTCTGTAATTAGATCGTCTTCTCACAGTGATTACCAGTGAGATCCATGAAAAGATCCGATTCGTGATGTATGTTGCACACGGTGTGTGTGTGCGTGTGTGTGTGTGTGCGTGTGTGTGTGTGTGTGTGTGTGTGTGTGTGTGTGCCTACATAAGCTCAGCTTTGCTTTCATTACCCCATCTCTGCATACTGAAAAACTAGATCTCAACCACATATGACTCCATGCTTCCACACTGGCCCTAACACACACATACCTACTCTCTCTCTCTTCGCATTTCGGTCTCACATAATTGAGGTCAATATGTCATGTGCAAACACAAAGATGCTATATTTTGATAGCGGGGCTTGTTATACAGGAAATTACTGTTGTGCCAGGGCTGATAGGAAAGTAATATGTCGGAAACACATAAAGGGACTGAGTGAGCTGGTGAATGCTCTTGTAGTATATAGCAAATGGCTTGTTGCATCATGCAAATAAATCATCATTTGTTAGTCATGTCAGTGCATGTACGACACTTATTGCATAGCTGAAACTATACAGCGGTCATTTACTGACAACAACAATGATTATGATTATTCCCTGGAACCCTTGGTTATTGCTCCTGGGAGTTTCTTGATACTGCCAATTTCGTAACTAGTCTAGATACACCAGCCTAAGATTCCACATGTTCACACACACACTCACTAATGGGCACACGGCCGTCATGACGATGACCACTCTCGCCCCTCTCTGTTCCCTCTGCACTGTCTGGTGTGTGATGTGTAGGTGCCGTGGACCATGGCTTTAAGGTCTCCAGAGGCTTGTTCTCACGCTGTGGGGAAAGGGATTGTGGGTATTCTCTGTAATCACTGACGTGGTATTCACACATTATGCACAACCCCACACTCATACTTATGGGTAGTTTCGAGTGTGGTAAAATAAAATGGTGTGACTTCAACAGCAGCACCAACACACAAGGAACACAATAAAAATAGATATCCACAGAACTGCCTACGCAGTAGGAAGGAGTACATATCCTTATCTAATTATACACACAGACCTACACACATAAATGGAAAAATAAACTGCAAACTAAATAAACTGCAAACTAAAGCTGAACTAAAACTTTCTCACATACACACACACACACACTCTCTCTCTCTCTCTCACACACACACACACACACTCTCTCTCTCTCTCTCTCTCTCTCTCTCTCTTCCACAGATACACGCACACACACACTTACACAGATACACACGCAGTATTTGGCAGACGGTTTGCACTGTCACAGTGTTTACTGACCAGAGCACACACCCACACCAACCACGTTGCTATGGCACCCCCACCGCGTAGCGCAGCTCGGGGCAGCGAAGTGAGCAGGGACGGCAGTCGCTGCCGGGGGCTGGACAGCAGGGGCATGAGGTCAGGTGACGGAGGCAAACACACGGCGGGTGCCATTAGCGCCGACAAAGAGCGGGTCCCTGTCAACATTTATCTTTCCCGCAGCCTGTTGTTGTGGCCGGTTAAGTGGACACGCTTTATCAAAAATGAGCCCAATGCTGCACTCTGTCAAATGACAGTGTTCTGTGCTTGTACCTGGCTAAGTAAGTGTGTGTGTGTGTGTGTGTGTGTGTGTGTGTGTGTGTGTGTTTGACTGGGTTAAAATCTGAAGTCAGTTTCTTCTAAGTTGTATTTGCATTTGAACTGCCTGTGTGTGTGTGTGTGTGTGTGTGTGTGTGTGTGTGTGTGTGTGTGTGTGTGTGTCTGAGAGAGAGAAAGAGAGAGAGAGAGACAAAGAGATAGAGACTGCAAGGGTAGACTGCCAGTCCAGTTCTCGACAGATAGAGACACGATTTCCTGTATAAGCCCTAAACTAATAACCCTGGTTTGCATTTGAAGTGATTATGCACCTGCACATACACATGTGTGTGTGTGTAATTGCACACACCCACCTACCCACACACACACACACACACGCATTAATGCACATGAGCATACAGTACACACACACATGCACACACACAAATACACACACACACACATGCACACACACACACACACACACACACACACATGCTTGTGAACATGCACATGCACTCTCACTCTCACACTCACACACACACACACACACACTTTATCTGATTCCCCTTCTTACCCTATCCCATTCCCAGTGCCCACGTTGGGCTGCGTGTGCCATCCCTGTGGCGCGTCTGCACTATAAAAGGCCCTCTAATTGGCTTGATGAGGGGAGGAGGAGGAGACGAGAAGAAAAGAAGGGAAAAGAGGAGGAGGAGGAGACAAGAAGAAAAGAAGAAAAAAGGGAAAAGAGGAGGAGGAGGAGGAGGAGGAGGAGACCTCCTTCATCTTACCTTATTGGTTTATCCAGGTGGTGGTGGAGGTTATGACGACGACAACAATGACAACGACAATGATGATGATGATGATGATGATGATGATGATGGACATGAGGCGTTTCATTAAATCGAGAGAGATAGAGAGAGAGAGAGAGAGAGAGAGAAAAAGAGAGGAAGACTCCATAAATCCATCGACAAGAGCTACAGTCTCAAACTAAACCATGCAAACCACAATTCAGCCACACCTTCATATTTTAAAAATAACCCACCCCTCTTCCCCACCCTCACACACACACACACACACATAGAGAGAGAGAGAGACAGAGAGAGAGAGACAGAGAGAGAGAGAGAGAGAGACAGAGAGAGAGAGAGAGAGAGAGAGAGAGAGAAGTCTGTAGCTGAGGGCTCCTCCAACATGTGCGTTGCCACTTTAACATTAAGTATACTGTAATACAAATGTAGAACTAATATTAGGTGTCACCAAAACTGAAACGTGATGTGGAGAGGGCTGGTTGGGTGAGCTGCAGTGGGCAGCACAATACAGAGCATCATGATGAACAATGATGAGGTGGATTCTTTTATAGAGCACACACACACACACACACACACACATACTGTACATGAGGCAGGTGCTTTTATAGAGCAAAAACCCATTCATGGCTGTTAAGGACAATTGGGGAAGGCTATTCTTAGGGATAGGAGTTCTAAACAAGTCACACATGCGTTCGCCGCCCACATCCATGCACACTCACAGGCAACTACTTATTCACACACACACACGCACACCACACACACACGCACACCACACACACGCACACAGACACACACCCACACACACACACACAGACACACACACACACACACACACATACACACATACACATCTCCACCTCATCTCCTGCCCAGGTCGTTCTTACCTTCAATTACCCCCCATCACCACCACACTTACCCAGTCCAGCACTCTTAGTCACCATCTCGTCTACGGTTGCCCCATCCATATTTATTGGTCAGTAGTGTCTGGTAAGCATATTAATTCTCTAAAAGCTTCCTCTGTGTAATGATGGTGTGGCACCCCTTTGATTACTGTGGGCAGTAATGACCATTGACAGTCACCGTATCAAGCCATGTGCTTGACCACCAGTGAGGATAAAATAAGATAAGCTAAGATAAGATCAAATAACATAACAAGATACCTTAGAGACTTTATTTAATCCCACAACGGGAATATTTACTTGTTACAACAGCCAAGGAAGATAGACCAGCTTAAAATACAGAGGACGTAATCAAGGGATACACTCTCCAACGGGGAAATGTACAACAGCCAAGGAAGATCTAGCAGTTAGGAAAAGAATATATAGCAAAATATAAAACTTGTTAAAGTAATAAATAAATACTGTAAATAAAACAAACAAATAAATAAATAGTTTAAAATAATTAATCTTTTGCAACCTCTATCACAGCTGTCGTTGAAATCTCATTCTTTCTGACCTTCATGTTTACATGGTAAATCATGACATCTTATGAAAGCAAAGTAACATTTCACGAATGTTGTCAACATGTATCATATGCGCTATAACATTCTGTTTGACCGGTTGAGGTTGACCGGTGTGAGAAGATGATTAGTGGGCTGCCACAAACCACAAAGTATCCCTTGATTACGGCCTCTGTATTTTAAGCTGGTCTATTCTTTTATTTGTCTATTTTTATCTGTAGTCACCTGTCACCACCTCTCTCTCTCTCTCTCTCTCTCTCTCTCTCTCCCCCACACACACACCTCTCTCTCTCTCTCTCTCTCTCTCTCTCTCCCACACACACACACCTCTCTCTCTCTCTCTCTCTCTCTCTCCCCCACACACACACCTCTCTTTCTCCCTATTTGTCTCTCTCACATGCACTTACACTTTTTCTTTCTCCTTCTCTCTCGTTCTCTCACACACATGCACACACACATGTGCACACACCTTTCTACTTCTGTCTGTCTGTCTCACTCACATGCGCGCGCACACACACACACACACACACACACACACTCACACTTCTCTGTCTCTCTTGTTACTTTTCTCTTGGCAGTGGTTAGGCTACCTCTAATTTGCACTAAGACATCTCCATAGTAACAGCCTCCAAGTGCGAGTGAAGGTTGAGTCTGTCCTCAGGTGCGAGGGGCCATGTGCTCACATGCTGATGTAAAGTATCAATCGTAGAATTGATTGATGTCATAGCATTGATTGATGTAGTTTTACATGTAACTGCTACCTAAGATCTTCTCTGCATTGTAGCTTGAATGTTATTCCTCTTTTTTTTTTAAAGGTGCAATTTGTAGGATTGTTACCAAACGTTCTGTAGGCCAAAATCAAAACACTGGTGAACGTTCTCAAGACTACCAGACGCGAGCCTCTTCTGGGTTGCCAGATGTAATGAAGACTTAGCTAACGTTAGTTGACCTGCAGCCGCTTTAACGTTTCTCCAACCATGACCCAGCTACACATTACGGAAACAGTGAAAACAAAAAATACCTCTCTAACCAACGTAACATATTTAGCTGAAGTTAGCGATGCAGATGAAGTTTAGCCTAGGCTACCTGTTGTGGAGAAATATGGCCAGCTCTGCGTCAGACTTGATATTCTTCGTTTGATGAAGACGTCACCATCTCAGGAAGCTCCTCCGATGTCCACTTAATTTGTTTCTTGTTTTTAATTTGGGAAATTCATGACTACAACTGACAGCTGTTGACAGTTGGCCTTTGCTTATGAATGAAGAGAATGAATCGTTCTAGAATGCTTCTAGAATGAATCGTTCAAAACATAAACGAAAATTCCAAGAGATTCCGCCCCGTAACTCATTTTTTTCATGGGTTTTACGGGGTTTTACGGGTTAGAGTAATGTTGTCAAATAAGCCATTACTTCAATTCATCGTGTTTCCTTACTCTCTGACAACATATGGTGATCATTTTTGGAATGGTTACAGTTTATTTTCCATTATTTCCTACATACTGGACCTTTAAACTTACTTTGGATAAATGCGTCGGCTAAATAGTTAAATGTAAATGTAAATAGCCTAGCATGCTGCACATCATAATCGTAGAAGCCTATACAACAGATGCAGTTGTGGCTACTGTCCTAGCTACAGGAATGCATCTGCCATCCAAGTCAAAGAAGACCAGCAACTGGACTCTTGTATCCGTGCCATGTTTGAGCTGTCTACCGACTGCCCATCAAATTCGGCTTAACATCTTTTCTCTCTTGCACAACGGGCGTTGGCACATAGGCTGTGGCATTGCATCCACGATGCGCTCGCAGCTCGGGTACTGAAAGGTGCAACATTGGAGGTGTGTGCCAGGCATCTGCCAACACAGAGATCACCCTCTCGCAGGAATGCCACCCTCTCCGCAGCTGTTGTTTTCTGCTTAGACATTGACCTAGACCTAGACACACATAAACAGATACAGACACACACACACATACACACATACATACACACACACACACACACACACACACACACACACACACACACACACACACACACACACACACACATTCCTCCATCTTTCCAAGTCCTGTCAAGATCTCTCTTATTTCCAAACCTACCAAATGCCCCACCTCCCCAACCCCTACACAGCCCACCTCTAAGAAGCTGATGCTTTGCTCATCTGTTGGTGAATGTCTGGTCACCAAGGTCTGTTTCATGCATGCATTTTTATTTTGCTGCCCATCTCAACAGCACAGGAAGTTCACAAGAAGCATGGCACTGACACACAATACACGGTGATGATTGGGCAATAACCATTCTCTCTTTGCAAATGAAAAATGACAAATACTGATTCACTCATTTGAATCGATTTTGATTTATTCATTCATTCAGACTCCCTAAATATGATGGAGACGCCGGTCCAGACTCTGACTCCTCTACAATGTCGATGTACTGAAGGGAAATGAAAATTGAGCGGAAGTACGTAGGAGGGCGGAGTCAGGCTAATAAATCATATGCTGAGGGGGAAAAAAACCCAAACCAGTTCACTTCAATGTGAAATGAAGGCACAAACATATGCCATGTAACAGACAGATCATCAACAATTTATGTAGAACAGAAAACAAATCAAGTTGTGGTTTGGGGGGGGGGGGGGGGAGTCTCATCATCCCCAGCCGAGTGAAGCCTATCTGGTCGCATGAGAAGGGGTCAGTGGCCCCTGAATGACAATCAGGCCACGTCAACATTGTCAAAAGTTTCCTCAGAACATTCCTCCCCTCTCCTCCCCTCATCTCACCGTACCTCTCCTCCCCTCATCTCACCTCTCCTCCCGTCCCCTCATCCTCCCTCTCCTCTCCTCTTCCCCTATTCACAGAGTTCAATCAGTCACACATGCATTAGGCTGAGAAGATTTGGAAGGACGCCGTCGCCAGCGTTACACAAAGTCCTTCCACCCACGGTGGCCCAGCACGCAAAAGCCCAAAGCCAGAGTCGACCATGACCAGTGTGTGACCTCCCCCCATAGGATGCCGGACCGTCCGCTTTCACAGTATCACACCTGTTAGGGCCTAGGAGAGTGTCGACCACAAATGGAGGAGCGGAGGGTTTGAGGGATAATCCTGCGTAATGCCAGTGCCAGATTCTCCCATGGTGCACCTCTGTCAAAGGGGAAGTGATGCGGATGTTTGTGCAGTTCTGTCTATATGGGAAGGGGATTAGGGCAGATAAAGTGTGACAAGCAGGAAATAAACTGAAGGAACCTTTGCACACACAAATACATGCATATCCCCATACATGCACACACACACACACGCGGGCACACACACACATGCACACACGCACACACACACACACATGCACACACACACGCACACACAGACACTTAAACACATCCCCACACATGCACACACATTTCAACATAAAAGCCCATGCATACCCCCCCCCCCCCACACACACACACATACACACACACACAAATACACGGATACATGTGACAATGTCACCTGTTCAGGATGCTGCTCTGCCTGTACTTGACATCGCTGGTAGGGCACTCATTTTTTGGAATGCTGCTGAGTCATGCTTTTCCAGGCTCTGCTACCACCGAGTCATGCTACCGCTGCTGCAGCCCCTGGGCTCCCTCCTCTCGCTTCCTATGGCTGAACACTGGACGAGGGCAGCACAGCTAAGTGAGATCACCTTACTCTTTGTACAATGTGCTCCCCAGGACTGTCACACACACACACACACACACACACACACACACACACATCACTCTCTTTCTCTCTCTCTCTCTCTCTCTCTCACACACACACACACACACAGACACACACACATACACAAACACACAGGACTCTCTCTCTCTCTCTCTCTCTCACACACACACACACACACACACACACACACACACACACAAACACACACACATACCAGATGAAGTACATACTTTTCTACACACCCATATTTATATACTCTCTCACACACACAGACATGCACGCATTTACATCCATTCCCTCACACACCCACACAGCGGTGAACTGAATACCATACTGCATTTCTTGGGTGCTGACATTTATTAGCTATGAAAATAAACACGTGCCCTCAAGCATGTATGTAAACACACAATGAAACATCCACATCCACACATAAACATTGCATGCCCTAGGCAACTGAGACCCTCAAGGGGTCAACTGACAACTGACTCTGAGTCAACACATCAGAGAGATTTACAGTGCAGTCCTGATATCTGCACGAGGATTTGTTCATTAGAACTAGAAGAACCGGTAACTCTTCCTTTCACACCCCCCCAATTACTTAGTATTTACTATTACCTATTACCAATAAATTCCACAGCATTATTGGGTAATTACTACAGCTAATATGTAGATAAGTACCGCAAGACAAACATTAGGTGTTCATAGGAAGAAAGATGCTTCTTTGGTTAATGCAGCATCAAGATTTATTCCAATAAGGGCACCAATCTTGAGTGAACCAATCAATCTTGAGTGAACCTTCATGAGTGACTTGATGAGTGAGCCTAGAACTTCTCAAACTCTTGGCATATATTCTGTTTCAAAAGTCCATCCTACCTCCAAAATGTTCTGTATGATAATTAGATAACAGCTTGACTGGGATGGTTCTCAGATGCTCTCAAATGTTAATCTTTCTCACACCTCAGTTCCTGGCCCCAGGTTTAATGCCAGAGCAGGAGCAATAAGAACACACCATTTGGCACACAATATTACCACACTCTGAGGAATGTCATTGGGCAGGATGAAAATCTAACAGTACATAGAAACTACAGAAACAATACCAAGAAAAACCTCCACTGGAGCAGTGGTTCTCAAACTTTTTCTGTCATTCCCCACTTTGGAGGTTGGGAATTTTCAAGCCCCACCTGACCCCATCACCCCAGCAAAATGGTAACGTTAAAATATTATTTTCACATTTTGGTTCCACATTACATTTCCTGTCTCAGTCCCCTGGATCTGATGGTGCTTTATTTAATATGTAGACCTGTTTATGACTCCTACGTTTATGTGTGGCTGTTTTCGTTTTCAATGTATGTTTGAAAAAGAAAGACATTAGTAAAGATGGGCACAAGAAAAAATACACATTTCCTCCTGTTCGTGGTGTCCCACCTGTCATGTCTCCATTCCCCACTACTGGTGCCCACCCCACACTTTGAGAACCACTGCACTAGAGGATGAAGCCAGATTCAGGTAGAGCATATATTGACATCTGGCATCTTGTATACATAGCAAATATAAGCACTATGTCAACGATGTAAAAAAAAAAACTCAGGTAAGACATAGCCATACATTGCTGCCAATCTACCTCCGCTCTATACATTGTCCCGCTAGAGCCATCACCATTATAGCACCTAAATCCACAGCCGCTGAATTTTCAAATTACACACTGTGTGAGGCTAATCACTTACCAAAGACTGAGAAAGTGTGGATGTTTGCTGAGAGAGAGAGAGAGAGAGAGAGAGAGAGAGAGAGAGGGAGGATCTTTCCATATCCCTGCTCACCATACCTCTCCATCTCATGTTTACTTGAATAAATCTGCAGTCATTTGGGGCATTTAGTCTGCAGGCAGCAAGGCATGTAACAGAAAAGGCAAACATGGCCAAGGCCTGCAGTGTCCTCACATAGCGCGAGTGAGCAGGCCTACCCACCCCATCACCCTGCCCCCAGAGCAGGCCTACCCACCCCATCACCCTGCCCCCGCCTGCCTGCCAGCCAGAGAAATCAGATATACTTTTAGCGCACTGGAAGAGAGAAGCATGATGTCAATTTTTCCACTATTATTTCCGAATGCGGAATAAAACTTTGGCGCGGATTTCAAACAAGTGTGTGTGTGTGTGTGTGTGTGTGTTGTGTGGTGTGTGTGTGTGTGTGTGTGTTGTGTTTTTGCTTTTTGATTTCCTATTATTTGAAAAGAAATATCAGAGCAGGCCTGATCGTATTGTCAGAAGCAGAAATCTGGCGCCAAGAAATCTGAAGCAGATTTAGGTGGATTAATATATTTGTGTACATGACATGGATAGTTTATTTGTTGCACATTTATGTGTTCCTCTTCCTGAAATAAGAATGCACAATAACAACAGGATACACTTTATTGACCCCTGATAGTGATCCATAACTGTTTTACTGTTGTTTCAGTGAAAGCCATGTATGTTTCTCTATTTTCAGTGAACCCATCCATATGGCGAAAAGTCTGCAACATGTAAGTAATTATATTAAGTTTTAATTAAATAGTGTATTAACATTAATGATGGCCATTTTCATATAGGCTATTACAAAATCAAATGTTTTATGGCCTTCATTGCATGTTGTCCATTTTTCAATTTTATATGGCATACTTACAGTATATTATATTATTCATATATTAATATTATATTAATTAATCATTCAATACTGTAAGATTAATAATTACCATTTGTTGATGAAATGAGTTACCTAATGATCTAAGTTGTTGTGTTGTGATAGTTTTGGGACTTTTAAGAAATACCGAAAGACTCATCTGGTCACCTTACACTTAATTAATTCTCTTAAAGAGTTATGGTTTGTATGCTTATTCTTTTTGTTAATATGAAAACTCATTATCTTCTTTTACATTGATGATATATGATATTTGAGATTGATATTATCATTCATATTGTTGTCATTGTTTCTATTATTGTTATGCTTAATGTAGGCTTTTCAACTGAACAAAACTATTCATTTTTATGTAATACTGCATACTGTAAACATAAACATAAACATTTTATGAAATGCAAATGTAAGCTGTCCACCACAGATTTACCATATAATGCCAAGTATGGATCTTTTCCGCATGGGCAACTATTCAAAACTACCCATTATGCCAAACCTGGTGCACCCCTTTTTTGGTTTCTCTCCACATAACTGTAAAAGGAATGATAAGCACCCCAACTACCCTTGTGTGGCAAAAGCCCAGTCTATTGTCTCCGACATTCCTGACCCACTCGCGAGCTTTGGCTGCGATCACAGGACTCCCATCTGTCCGAGCCCATCCGCAGCTAACCAATGGTGTCACTGGGAATGCTGCTGTACAGTAGCAGGATATGGTGGCTCTTTATGTAATAACCTGGAGTGCAGTATGACTCACATAATGTCACATGGGGACATTCACTACTAGGGATATCACCCCAACCAAAACCCATGTTTGCTCTGTTTTATGAGAAACCTGTGGGTGTTAGTTAAAGGAGAATTCCGGTGTGATATTGACCTAAAGTGTATTGAAACATGATACCGAGTGTGAACGTATGTCTCATAGCCCATCTCGACTTGTCCCCTGCACTCCAAAATCTGGCGCTAGTTAGCCGATGCTACCAACAACTTTTTCAGTAGTGGTGCTTCGGCATCGGGCTAGCCATGCAAATAAATCACTGTTTTACACCCATTTACGAGGCTCAATGTATCTCCACACTTCATTGGTAGACTTCCTAGGGCCCTGACATTTAAAACGAGACATTGAGAACTTTGAAAAAGCACTGGTAGTTTACTTACAAGACGATTTATACAGACAGTATCTTCACGAAGTTTAACGTTTGCAGCCATCTTGAATTTAGTCACGATAAGTCGAGCAACGAGTAAGAATGAACAGGTATGATAAGGGATCAGATTCCAAAAATAATTCAGTGGAAATGCATGGATTCCAGTTTCTTCCAGTAGCAGCAACTGGAATCCATGCATTTCCACTGAATTATTTTTGAGTTTGGAGTGCAGGGGACAAGCCGAGATGGGCTATGAGACATACGTTCACACTCGGTATCATGTTTCGATACACTTTAGGTCAATATCACACCGGAATTCTCCTTTAAGGTGCAAGATGATGTGGGAATTTCATTTTGTTATAACAGCAGTGGGAGGTGCTGACACGGTACTCTGTGACACTAATAACATGAAAGAAAAGCTTTATGCCATTGAATGTTTACTGCATACTTATGGCTAAATATGTTGCATATTGTTCAACTATCAGTTCAAGATAATAGGGGCAGAGATAAGGCATTCATTGGCCTATGCAAAATAAACAATAATTGTTTAAATCATAAATAGTTGTTTAAATCAACAGCTCCTGGTATTTTTCATGTTGGCCTGTCATCAGATATTACAATCACTGGATAGGCTCTCCATATGTTCTACTAGGCTGACAAAGGGCAACAGGTTTGAGGCTGGTTTCTGTCAACGTTTCAAAACTATGTGCCAACGTCACTGGCTTTCCCGCATACTGATCCTAGCGTCCCAGCTCACAGAGCCAGGTATTACAAACTGAGCGTGCTGCGGTATTTTCCAAAGTTGTGTAACAGGCAGGCAGCACCGTTTTATGGTTGTAATAAGAGAGGAACATCAAACGTGCGTAATCTAAGACTTGTTCTTTCAAATAACAGCTGAGTCTATGACGTGCTAGGCTGAGAGAAATATGCACAGACAATTATGTTATGGATTACAGGTTACCACAGGTTTTCCCCATCTGCATAGCAACTGCATTTGGCACCATGGTGCATGCCATAAGGAGAACACATTTAGAGGAAAATATCATAACAGAAGCATCCTGTTCTTTACCAGAAATGTTGGCTGTTCCTCTCCTACATTACCTAAATAAACAACCTAATTAATGTGTTATTTGATACTTTGATGAGAAAGATTATTACAGCGTGTTTTGGTTTTCATTTGGTAGGCCTGGCATTTGTCAAGGGGCATAGCCTACAGTGCCTTTTCAAAACAATAACAAGTTGAATTTCTATACAACAAATACGAATACCGACAAAATGCTTGCTGAATGCAATGAGAATATGCTACACTGACTGATTTGCGAAGAAAAACGGAAGTTGTGCTGCCTTGATCCATTCTGGGGCAGTCCATTACCCTGAGAAGTACACGTTCCTGGAAAGCGTCGAAGCTGGTAGCCTAGCTGGTGCTAATCTCCGTGCTGTCCATCCTGGCAACACAAACACACCCATCCAGGGACAAATCTTAGCCACATGCCGTTGCCGTGGAATCGCTGTTGCCTCTTGTTTTTTTGCCATTTATTTCTTTATAATGACATCAGGACAAGTGATTTAATTTGCGAAAAACGTTACCAGAACGCTTTGTGTGGCGAAGAGGCCTATGTCATTCTCTAAAAATAGCCTGGGTGGCCAGATCAAATTAGCCAAAGGATCTATCTCCTTAATTAGCATGATGATGATGATGATATGATAGCGTCTCCTAATTGGCCAGTATTTTGCACTGCCCTTGTATATAGAGGTAACCAAAGCAGACGTTTTGACCACGAGGCCTAAACCCAAACCACAATTCTGTCAACACTCTTGATGTATGGCCATTCCTCTGAAGTCTTACGAGTTGGCCTGCTGAACATGATACAATCAGATAATTAAAGCCTCTCCCCCCCATCGCGTATATATTTGGAATAGAACAGAGAAACTCATGAATATAAATGATATTTAAAACCAGTGATTGATGACCAGGCGACGTGTGACAGTTGCCTGCCTCTTTCAGTTAGAAACCCCCAAATAATCTGTGACTTTCCAGAAAACTGTCAGATCACCGTGAATTACGTAAGTGTTTCCCAATCTAAGCTAGATTTGCAAAGGTCAGAGACACAGTTGCAACACTGTTGTTTTACCGAGACATGGAACAAGATGGTGAGGTTTGGAGACTTACCAATTGAACAGATTGTTATATACAAAAAAAGCCAGATGTCACAAATGTTATGGCTGTGCTATTTTAATGTCGACCAGTAAGAAGCTCAAAACTTGTGCATGGTCCATGGATGGAACATTGACAAAAAAAACTTCATTGTGCACTCATTGTGCACTTATTGTGCATATGTGGATCTACCATGTTATTGTTTTAACCCAATAGTGGGTCATTTACTGATGTGTGGTGAGCGTTTTGGCGCATAATGGCTGCCATACATCATCCAGGTGAGTGCTACATATTGGTGAAGGTTAGTAAGTTTCCCCCTTGACTGTAAAGCACTTTGGGACTCAGAGCTGTAATTGGGCCTTAAAAGTAAGGCCCGACAAGGCCTGAGCCCGACAGAAATCAGCCCGAGCCCGAGCCCGAGACTGACAGCTTTTTAAAAGCACGAGCCCGCATGAAATGATAGAAATTAATCCCGAACCCGTCGGGTCCCGTCGGGTTCGGGCAAACATCTTCAGCTCTACTTTGGGTGACATGCAATGTGTTGTTGTTATGGTTGAAGCAGGTGTAACAGGTTAGACTTGTGTCATAATAATATAATTGCACAATAGATCAAGTTTATTGCATAGTTATGTTCTTTGTTTTATTTGGACTGATGATACACTGCTAATGAGGGTCTCTGGTAGCCCCTCTTCTCCCCCTTTCCCTTCCTGATTTTATATCTGTATGGAGAGAGTTAGCTTGTATGCTAGCAGCACATTAGCAATGTGATACATGTTCATGTTAAATATAGTCATCCATCTGATAGCTTCACCTTATATTATTTGAATTCAGTTCATGTACACTATTTTGGTTATTTTTCCATTTTCCATCTAGCTACATGCCTGAACTAGCCTTACAGTGGTGCCCAGTAGCACAGTGATATTTAAATAGCTGAATTAGCATAATAAGCATTAACAGTATCAGAAGTTGACAGGAGCTACTGGAGGAGTTGCCATGTTTGTACTAGGGTGCAGGTGTATTAAGTTGTTATTAGATGTTGTTAAATGCATATTTGCATTTTTCCTGTTTTAATATCTATATGGGGAGAGAAGTTGACAGATGCTACTGGATGGTATATATATGTATAGAATTGCGACAACTCATGGGCGCCATCTTTCCCCCCAACATCGGATAATTCTACAGTGTAACTCTGGAGCAACAAGAAACTTGTTTTAAATCGTGTTTCTTACCTTGTAACATCCACATTGTTTTGCCGAACTTATGCTAACCGTTTCGCTAGCTTGTATACAAATCCATGTGCTTTATCGTTACCTTTTTCCAGTTTGAAATAGCATAATGCACAACTTCTCCAGCAGCTAATATATATCTAATCCTGCCAAGTTTCCCTTTAAGTCGAATAGAGAAATTGGCATTTACCTCACACAATATTAGCCCTCCAGTTGTGTCTCTTGACCTTCTGCTCCCATAATTTCTGCCTTTTTGAGTCACTGGGAAAATTGTACAACGGTTTTCCACTTCCTGGTTCTGCACTGCAATCACACGCGCAACAGCTTTCCAAAGAGGTCAGGCATTTGATTATAGGCCAAAGTATGTAAGAGCAATGATCTCCTAAGTAGATGATGTGCAATGTCGGGCATACAACTCAAAATGGAGCATACGCATAACAATTTAAATAAATAATTATATATTTTTAACAATTTAGATATGTTTTCCTCTGTTCACTGTACTATGTCAATGGGGATCTGCTGAATGTTGAATAGCTCAGAATATTTGATTCCCTAGTTGTCGTAACTCTCTCTATATATACGGCTCTGACGTACACTAGTGTGCTTGTGTACAGAATAAAGCTTTGTTGCTGTATACTGTGTTAGTTTGGGTCATCTTTATTAAAACAACACCATGCAGAAGTCTACCCGGCTACACAGGTCAGAGAAGATGGAAGTTGCGCTGCAGCTGTGCGGAGAAGGCCTTTTTCAACAAGTAACAGGAAGTGAGTGGCGTGCCATTCCCACGTTATACTCATCTACAGCCGATACCTCCCAATACCTTAGTCCCAGACAGCAGAGAGGTGGATGATTGTAATATTAATTCCAATACAATACAATTGTTGTGAAAGAGCCTCTCAAAAACACAATCTGCCAACTGCACTGGAGGAAGCTTCCTAGTAGAAAGAGAAAGAGATCAGTATTTTGGTTTTCAGTTTTTAGTTTCAGTCTTTTATGTGACTTGTGTTAAGTGTTTGTTTGTTTTCTAGGTTTTGTGTGTGAGACAGACAAAGCACAATGCTCCATTGAAGTACAAGCGCAGACTTCGACAACAAACAACAAGCAGAGAACAAAAGTAATACAGATAGACAAAAACAACAACAAGGGTCTTACGCACATCATGCTAACTATAGGAAAGGGTGATGAAAAATTAGGCAAAATAAGCACATGGCACAACAAAGTGTTGAGACAGTAGAGAGATGAAATCTCTACCTTGGAATCAGGTGTGTATATGACTGTGTGTATGTGCGTGTTCGCCTGTGTGTGTGTGTGTTTGTGTGTTAGCTTGTATGCATCCAAAATGGTCGTGCATGCACAAACAACATGTAAATGACATATCTAACAGCACACTCTGCTGTGTGTGCGTGTGACGTTTGAGGCGTGACTAATCTATCTGTCATTGCTCTCCTGACGTGCTGTTTGATCTCCTTTTCCATATCACTCATCAGCACGACTGATCATGCACCTCATCAACAACAGCATCCCCCTGGGTATAAAGACACTGGGTGTCCTCATCTCCCTCTCTCTCTCTCACACACACACACACACACACACACACACACACATGTACACTCACACATTACTGTATCTCTCTCACTCCCCATCTCTCTCTATCTCTCTAGCTGTCCTTTTACTCTCTCACTCTTCTTTTTTTCTGTCTATGGAATCCCACTACTCTGTCTTTCTCCTCATGTCTCCCTTCCTTCTCTTCCTCTCTCTCTCTCCCTCTCTCTCGCTCACTCTTCTGCCAGTCTTCAATGCCCAGATACCCAGACAGCAAATTATTCTGTGCCAGATCAGATTAAGATCTGTCCCAGGGCTGGCCTGTGTAATCTACATTAGGTATCCAATGCATTTATAGTCATTTGTCCCCTCTCCCTTCTTGTCCACTATCTCTATGAATTTGCATTTGGCTTATCTTAAGCAGTACTCATAAGCCTTTTATAGAAGTCTCATGACGCAGTGTTTGTTTGCAGAGGTCTCTGTAATATCACGTTACTTTCGACAGGGATTTATGGCACTGTTACTATGATGGGATGCAATACAAAACACAGGCGATGAAGCCACTTGGATTGTGAGTCTCCTGTTTCGATTAGAATATCCTTCCCTATTTTGTCTCCATTGTACTTCTTAAGCAGTCTTAATAGTGAAAGTCCTGCAAATGTTTTCATGGAGAGATGGACTTCCCCTTCTATAATGTGTTGGAATATCCTTAGATCTTCATATTGAAGAAATCTTGTACAGTGTCATCACTATCTTCCCTGTTCCCATGTCAAAGCAATCCTCAGGCAACCCTGGAGCATACTATCCCCAGTGATGATGTTATGCAAAAATGGACCCCACTAGAAATAGTATAGGTGCATGCCGCTGATTTTTATGTCTGATCCCGAGATCATTCATAGCCAACCCAGCCCTTCATTATTTTAAATGCAATGCTGGCAATGACTTTGTCAGCATTTGCAGTCTTTTGGTGTTTTTAAAAGCCCCCAACGTTGTATTCCAAGCAGCGCTGCATGGAAGTCACTAGGGTTAGGCAAGGGTTAGGGTTAAGGTTAAGGTTAGGGTTAGGTGCCTTGAAGTCGACGGTGGGGGCTTAAAACACCATTGAGAGCATTTGCTCTTCCCAAATAAAACGGGCTCTGCTGGCTAGCATGAGTGTGTGTGTGTGTGTGTGTGTCTGTGGAGGGGAACTTAAATACACGGCATCAGATTTTCCTCCTTTGGGCATTGACTTTAATGGAGCATGTCCCCTTGCTTCCCTAAGAGCTCCCCGAGAGCACTGCAGGCAGCATTATTCCACACTGTGTGCATGTAGCCCGAAACTCCGCACAAAGATGCTAAGTGCTACCGCTAGTGCACTGCATTCAGTTGTTTGTTTTTCTCTGTCAATTTGCAGGTGTGAGAGCCCACAAGCCCACAAACAGCTCTTGTTCCCTTGTTATTCATTCCTTGTCTTGAGTTGTACGCTTCACATAATGTTTTACTCTCTTATTGTATAATATGCTCAATGAATATTCTCTCTGCTTTATTTCTTCACTGCAACTGTATTTGTGGTCTCAGAAAGTCAATGGAGATCTCCTCTATGTTGTTAGTACAGCATGCCACCAGCCGATACATTTGATTTAGACTGCAACTCGCCTCCCTTGACTGTCATCCGTTAAATAGAGGCCTGAGTCATGGAATCGCAGCAGCGTGGTGGAAGTGTTCAGGAAATGACACGTTTAGTCACATTTCCTCTTCTTGTTGGTAAGGTGGGGTCTTATGAACTGGATTAGCACCAGAGCCATCCAATTGCAATCCTCTGGCTTTGACAAACATCTGTTAAGTCCCCCCCACCACCACCACCCTACATCCACACACCCACGCCACTCCATTCTGCCAACAGATTACTGTCAGAATGGAAAATCACAGTCATTTCTTTCTTTAACTTTGCCTTACCATCAGAGAGTATGTGTATTTGAGTGTAACTAATTACTTCAGATTGTCACATGGTGAAGGGGGCTTTGTAGAGCTCCCCACCTCCCCCTCCCCACCCCTACCCCCACCCCTATAGGTCAGGATAAGGGGGCTAAGTCCCCATCACCCCAAGGCCACCGTGCTATAAATGTAGCCAGCGAGGACCATTTGCTGGGGCGTTAAACCCCATAGGACAGGACTCGGGTTGCTGAATGCCGACCAGCTGCGTGACACTCGTCCTGCTCCTTGTCACCGTCCCAGTTTCCCCCGTCTCGCCGGCCACCTCTGTCCGATCAAGGTCACCCATTGCACGTTTCGGGGGTTTTGGCCTCCAACAACAACCCCACCCCTCGCCCCGCCACCTCTGCTGTCAATCAACCACCGGGGCTAAATTGGGATTGGCCTCTGGAGGGGAGAAGGAAGGATGCCTCCCACCGAGGAGTAAATAAATAAACACAGAGGCCTAAAAGTACCACAGGGCTGTAGACTGGAGGCTTACAGGAGCACCTGCTTCTGTGGGTCAGCAGAAAGCCATCAGTCTGGCCTGGGAGGTCCCAGCCGGTCGGGCATTTTTCTCTGTCCTGAGGGCCATCCATTTTACTTGTCAATCACTGGGAGGCTTGGGTCAACGACCCGCCTGTCATTCAGTGTCAATCCAGTGCCATTGCGAATGGTGAAATTCACACTGAAATGTATCAAGTGCTATTTTTTTTTAACTCCAAACCCTTCTGTCATGGTTGCAATTGTAAGGAGATATACAGTCATTATTGGGTCATTTTTTTTTTAGTTACAGAAAAAAACAGCATAGTCTAGAATTCCAGTTCAGTGACTGCCAAGTAGTGCCACCATTTTGAGAGACAGATACAAGCAAGATGTCCCACGAAGGGATCTGAAATAAATTAGTCTGACTGCACTCTCATGTGTGATTGTGTTAGACTCTTTCAGATATAACATTTTTCCAGGTCTCATCCGGCGGAAGAGTGATCTATGAGCCTGTCACTCTCCTTTAAGCCAAATATTTATGCCCTGTCTGTTTTACAAAGTTTAATGAAACTCTGCAGATATGACCATGAGCTTTGTAATGTTTCCTAGGAAGAGAACCATGAATGTTTTTGTTTTATTTCTCTATGACTGTGAAAAAACGTCCTCTGGGAAGTGTCTGGGAAAACATTGATGTCATTGCAAATCTATTCTTTCTTTTAAGAACAATGAAGATTTCATAATGCCAAGATCACCCTGTGCTCTCCTCCTCCTTGTTGCCATGATGCTTTTGAGAAAAAGACACCTGATCACAAACCATTAATCAAATAATTCAGCACAATCTGTACAGTTCCCACACAGAGGTTGTTGTTTGAATTGTAAATGTGGTGTTTGCATACAGATTAGTTATGCGAATAGCAGAAGAAAACATGTTGCACAGTGTATTTTTCTGTCTTAATTACATTTCTGTCCAAACTTTGTTGTCACTTCCCAATAGAATCACTGATATGAAAGAAAGGTTGTTTTTATAGTTTATGTTATTTAAGTAATTGCTGATTCCGTATCCTACCATGTAATTGCTATCTTATCTATGAAACTAAACAAGGATCATGCAGTGCATACCATTTCACGGCCGTCTGAGAGTATACCTGTGACCCATTTAGTCGGCGTACTTTGTGAAGTTGGGGCAGATTTTGTAAATGTTGTGGTATGTGCTTGTTCAATCGCCTGAGGCGGTGAGCCTCGATAAGCAGATGCTTCGAAAGCATCGCATGTCTGTGGGGATCTGGAAGGTTCGGTCCATCCACTGGCCACCCAATCCACTCGCCGAGGAGAAATGAGGTTAGACTGCATTATGCATGAGGTGACATAACATTTCCACATTGTTTATTAATCTGCTATTTAGTCCGCTATGATAGTACAAAGCTTTGTTGTTTTCCTTCTTCATTTTCGGGCACCACTGCAGTGTATCATTCCCTGAATAATTTACTGGCCCGGCTGTTTAGCTCAGCTTTTTAATCAGTCTGGCCAATTCCTGTCTTTTTTTGTTGCAGCGTGAAGTTTGCTTTGCCACAGCACACGCCACATGTGTCTCTTTGAAGCAAAGTCTGCCGAAGGTGCATCGTTTGGTCTTTATCGTTCCCCAAGGGCAGGTGGTGGAGGTGGTGGTGGTGGTGGTGGTGGAGGTGGTGGTGGTGGTGTTGGGAGAGAGCGTAGCGTTGGATTCCACCGGGTCAGGGATGAAATAGCAGTGAAAATAAATGGAAGCGTGTGCGGTGACAGAGCGGCTTTGAGGCAAAGCCGGGGCCATGGTATCCAGAGGGGCCCTTGCTCTCTTTATCTGGCCTGGATCCCCCCCGGGACTCTTTGGAGTGCCCTTTTACCAGAGATAGAGGTGCCCTGACAAATACGTTACACCACCCACCCACCGACCCCAACACCACCACCACCGCAACCTGTGCCAAAAAACACCACCGCCAAGTAATGTTACCTCTCTCCTTTCAGTCTGTGGAGCGGGCCCAGGCTCTGGGGGAACCAGAGGAAAAGCTTTTGCAAACATTTAATCTGCTGTGAAGGAATTAAAATAGACCAGCTCTTGGACGAGGGGGCGAATAAGGGGGGGGGGGGGGCGTGAGAGGGGATAGGGGGTTCAGGATAGGAGGCTTCAGCCGTTAGTTGCATGTCTGCCGGTGACAGACTGGTGCAATTCTCGGACAGTAACCGTGTTTTGGCATGGCATCAAAGAGGAGTGGACAGCGCTTGGCCGGCCTTCAAAGAAGAAAGAGTGAGACAGCAGCGAGGCTTTTGAAGTCCATTCAGCGGCCCATGGAAAAATCCACCATCACTCCGCTCAACTCATCTGCACTGCCATTGCACATACAGCACAATCTCCTCAGAGTGCTATGCAGGCCTACCTACATATCTACATCTATCTATCTATCTATCTATCTATCTATCTACTGTATCTATCTGCCCACAAGTGTCTATGTCTGTCTGTATCTATCTATTTAGATAGATAGATTGCATGATGGATAGATTATGTATTTGTCTATGTACATACATCTATCTATCATCTATCTTTTTATCTATCTATCTATAGATACATGTACTGTAAACATAAATACAGTTTATGTGTACGGACAGAAGTAAACAGCACACCCCGCTACTGTTTGTCATGTTTTCTTACTGGCGATGAACACTTGGTCACGCTATTACAGCCTGGCGTTTAATATAGAAGTGTTTTTCCAAACTATGTTTAAAAGTCTACCTGCAATCATCAGGGAGAGACATTGATGTATATTTTCATTTTTTCGGTGTTCTCTTTGATTAATCTAGGTCTGTTTTTTAAAATCTCAAGGATTAGTTCTATCTGTTGTTAACTATGAAAACTATGTCAAAACAAAGAAAAAAGTCATTCTAATTGTAAAAGTCAAAACAAAGAAAAAAGTCATTCTAATTGTAAGCAAACAAGAAACATAGTGATGTCTCTCCCTGTTCGGATTCTCAAAGCTGTGTTGGTGTCTGTGTGAAGCAGGAAGGAGTTTGCCTGCATGACAGACACAGCATGACAGGGATCACAGGTCGGAAGCCTGCGAGGCCAAGAGAGAGGTTCCCAGGAGGGAAAAGCTTCAACAAGGATGTTCTGGCCTTAGTTTTGGGGAAGAGGGAGTATGGGGTGCAGGTGGTTTGGGGTTTGGGGGGGGGGGGGGGGGGTTAGGGTTGTGTTGTCTGGATCAGGAGTCTGCTTGTCCTCAATGCACTTGTCTCAGATCCCAGTTGGACGAGGAAGCGTATGCAGACGCCTACTTCAAGAGTTGATACAGCCAAGAGACAACGCAGAGTTAATCAGTCCACTCAATCAGATTAAAAAGCATTATCTGGAGTATGTTTTGCCAAGATCAAGCCCCGGCTAATAAAATCTGTCACATGGTCAGCAGAATTACTGTAATCCAGCCTCCAAGAAAACGCTAATAAATTGATGGCTCAGTAATAAAGGTAATACAGTTACTATCACTGTGACATTGATATAAAGGAACAAAATGATTATGATCATAAGCTTAGCATAAGCAGTTATGTTTTATATATTATTCAACTATTAATAATTCAGTAAATATACCAACATTTCCATTTACAATAAAGGATGCACAACATGCAGGCGACAAGAACATTTAGGATGTTTATACTTTCCCAACTGTACCCAAACCTTGGATGTGGATGTTTGCTCCTGTTGTATACATTTTGGTCTTTAAAAGTTAGTGGGTGGAAGGGAGGAGTCTTAATGAATGAGTGTGGCTCAATACTGGCGAAAGGTTCCCTTACCATTCAGCGACATAGTGCAGCTACAGTCACAACACACAAGACTCCTGCGCGGCACACAACAATGTGAAAGCACTCTTCCTTTCGGACAGGAAGTCCAGCTTCAATGTGCCTTTCCTGGCCACCGCGTTAAAATTAATAATTCAATAAATAAATGGAATATTAAATGGTGTGAGCGGAAACAAGCCCCTCCCAGCGCCATACTTTCCCACCAAAGTCACCGGCAGACTCACACACATATCCCCTGGTCCCCCCCCCCCCCCCCCCCGGCCCCAAATCACACACACACACACACACACAGACACAGACACATGCTCCCACCCCACCCGACTTTCTCTAGTTATTCATTGGTAAGGAGGCACTGGCAGTACCTTGCCATGAAAGGAAAGCAGCTCTTTTAATTCATCTCAAAACCAGCGCCGTGACTGTCAGTGTGAACTCTGGAGCTCTGGCACAATTTTTATTTTTTTATTTTTTTATTATGCCACGTGTAAGTGGACTATTTCTAAAGCCTGTAATGACGTGTGCTTCAGGGAGAGAGGAAGCTTTCCAGGGTCCTGTTACAATAAGTTATTAACTAATGATTCTGGGGTTTTTTCCCTCATAATCATTTACTTTTCTTAATAGTTGTGAAATGCCATCTTTTGTTACTGCTGACATAGGACAGAAAGGTCTTTGAACATCTACTGTAAGAATGTGAATTATGCAACGGTTGTGGGAAGTCTTTTTCTGCTAATGTAACCAGAGAGGCTTCATCTTTAAATGAGAATAATTTTACATTAAAGATCCGCCTAGAAGCCACCAAGTCCAATAATGCTCCCTCTCTCTCTCACTCCCCCCTCTCTCTCTCACTCCCCCTTCTCTCTCTTTCTCTTTCTGCTGTCTGTGCCAGGATCATGCGAGTGAATCAGATGATGACCATTAACTGACCACAGAGACCACTTACACACACTCTCTCACACACACACACACACTCTCACACTCTCTCTCTCTCTCTCTCTCTCTCTCACACACACACACACACACACACACACACACACACACACACACACACACACACATACACACACATGCTCATCACCTCCGCCATGTAGACCTCAGCTCCCTCCCCCTAATCCACCTTTCAAAGTCCAGACTCCAGAAGTTGACATTAGTGTCAATCTAGCCCCCTTTTGTAAATGCTGAAATTTTCCATGGACTTGGACTGTTTTCCAGCAACTGTGTGGACTCTCTCTCTCCCTCTCTCTCTGTCTTAAACAGAAACATGGGCCAGGAATCTTTAAGGGGAAGACCTTGCCGTCACTCCCCATAAAAGCCATTGCCATTTCCTCTTCCAAAGACACTGCCTTTACTCACAGGGACACTATGGTGTCACTCTAAATCACACCATGTCCGCTGTTTTTTTCCCCCCTGATAAGTAGCCCACAGCATTAACAGTGTAACTAAAAATGAAATACAGCTAAACTATACTGTTCTTGCGGGTGTGGTCGTCTAGACCTACGCACACTCCCATATACATCGTAATGTATAGGGTGTTGGCAATGTATGCGGTGTGAGAGCATGCATTGGAGGAGAAGGTGTTAATCCCCTGCTGGGTCAAATGCGGTTCCTGCGTTCCTTCAAAGAGTGGCGACTGCCCCGTCATCACTCGGATATCAGATAGGCTTCATAAAGCACAGCTCTGTTCCTGCAACACTCCGTGTGACGCACTGGCGGTGGAAACGAGGCCGCTGTGTTCCTCTGGTCATCTGCTTCTGTGGCGGTGGCCCCTGCGAAACCAGCAGCGAGAATCTGCTGCTGTGAATATGTTGTTGGGAAGACATGTTGCAAAAACTAGAACTGGTGTACTAGTGTTATGTTAAATGAGCCACCGATCACAAGCTGTCCTAATTAAAAGTTTTTTCCTGTACAGATGTGAATTCGGGTAAGATGTGTTGTCTCATAGGCGCTTACACTAAAAACAGCCGTTTTTTTTTTTGCGTTTATGTAACCACACAAGTGAGCAACAACCACGACAACCATTTTCCAATCATTCACTGATTTTTTATTGAAAAAAAGAATAAAATAGCATGTACAATAACAATTACATTAATAATAATATCAATAATATTAATCATTATATAAAAATCTGTACATTCCATTGTTTCGCAGTACAATAGGAAGGCTGATAAAAAAAATGACTGCAAAGAAGACAAAGATATTTACAACAAAGGGGATAAGGGTCGTGTTAAAACGGGGCACTTCTACAAATGAAAAATCAGTCATCAGTCTAGGCTATAATGCTTCTGGCTACCATCTTGTATGCATATAAAATTCTTTGCGGTTGTCCGCATATCAAACAGAACCTGGTTTTTGAAGGCCTTGAAATTCAGATTTCAAATGTCGTCCACCAACTGATTAATTAATTTAATTAATTTATTTGTCATCTCCACAATTTAAAGAGCTATGGAGAGGGTATGCTCTGATGTAGCATAAAGCTATAGGGGATGCCTTTGACATGATATGACACAATATATACATGATATCTTGGGGGGAGATGCTTTTCACGTTTCAGGTTTAGCCCTGAGGTAAGCTGTCTGATTGTCCAGGCAGGTAATGAATAAAATCCAAACTATTTCTTCTTCTACACACAGTCAATTAGTTTGTTTGTTATATTGCTTGAAACTAAGGCCATTCAGATTGTAATATTCGAACTCCATGAACTCTCATGAACTTCAGCAGGCTGTGGAAATGTGAGTGAAAGAATATTAGTTATTTGGAAAAAAAATTCTCATAAAAAAAAGTCTACAAGTATTTTTTGGTGTTTATGCTCAAAACCCCTCCCAATCATTCCCAATTTGCTAACCAGATATAATTTCGCTGTGTAACACTTGCCAACTATGCAGTCTTTATAAGTTAAAGAGACACAAAACAGTGTTTCTGGAGTGCTTAACCATGAACACTTCTGTCAGCATAAAGTACGATGTAACACTGCAACAGGGAGCAACATGTGATTATCAGTTGTTGTCATTTTTTCACTGAAAGGGAAGGAGAGCTAACCTGTAGCCTTCTACACTTTCACTGATTATTTTAATCCTATATACATTTGGCTTGATATGAAAATATTAGAATGCATACATGTATTAGACATTCTTTTAAAATCTTTCCATTTGGAAATAAGTTGTATTTTTCTGGACTTAAGATGTCTACTTCTACCTGTATAACAGTTGGATGCATTATTACGAGAAAGAAAAGTAATACTCTTTGGCTTCAGTCTTCTATATTAAAACCCACAATATGCAACATAGCAGCACTTTTTATAAAACATTCTTTCACACATTTTTTTTTTTTTGTCTCTTTTTTACCCTATTGGGTTTGTTGTTATCTGTGCTTCGTTCACTCTTAACTTATGACCCTGTCTGATGCATCATCTTCAACAGGTATGTCTCTGTCTATTTGACCAGCAATAACCAATATCACCATATTGAATCTAAATATCTACGGATGTCGAACAAAATAACCGAGATCATCATACCTCCATGAATGATTATATTTTCAGACATATTGTTCATAATTTGACCATTGGTCATGTGTGAAGACTCTTAGGCAGGGATACAGTGGCTATCTCAAGCTCAGAAACTGGCATCCCATCTTTCTGTTTAGAGTTGATACTAACATATGTGTTTAAGGTATTTTGTGTGCACATGCTTGGAAGCGTGTGCAGTGTCTTGCTACATTAAATAATGTACAGGTTTACGGGATAAACCAGAAAACCTTGTCCCACCTTTTTCATATATTTCAGTCCTTAATGAGACCAGCCCATTATAAGAACAACACATTTATGCAACCTTTTTCAGTTAAGTTTAAAAAAAAAACTGATGATCTTCGATAGTACTTGCAGACACATGATTGTTTTCCTTGTATTTCCTGTTTTTCAGGTGTAATGTTTATCTTTGAAAAAAAAAAAGGTTTGTTCCACTTGGCAATATAGGCTCTGCTAGGAAACTGGTTCTAATAAAAAGAAAAGGATAAAATTGCCTGTGTGTTTTCCAAACAATTGTGTCTTTTCCAGAATCCCTATTGCCCCCAACACGACAAACAAAACAATTGCATATCTGAAGCCCAGGGCCTTAGTCATTTGCACTTTCCCTGGAAAATATGGAGAAGAATCTTCCACCTTCTGTGAAATAGAACGCTGATTCATAGAACTGAATTGCAGCATTTATGTAATAATTAATTATATGTCAGAGCTCTGTCTAGGGGTCAATAAATGTGCAAACATGCTACGTAAAAAAAAATAATAATAATGATAAAACTGTCTGTGGTTTCAGCAAACAGTATGAAACATTCAAAATATGCCCCAGTGCCTGCTGACCACAGTGGATGCTTCAGCTCAGTGTGATTCAGTAAATTGTTCCCTCTGTAAAATTACCTTTTTTTCTCCACAGTGACACTGAAAGACAACAAATTGAATGAAGTGATCATAAAATGCTTATCTTAATTGACATTGTTCTGGTTGTTGCTGGTCAGATTAACAAGATGACATGCTTGTGTGAGTGTTGTTGTTTTTTTTTTTTCAAGTTTTGCTAGCCATCTCTCACCTCTACCACTATCTGTGACACAGAATCAACTGTCTAAACAAAAGTAGTTTTACAGATTTTTTTATAACTGCTTTTGCTCGTTTGCATGCTCTTCTGTCATGGTGCCATGTCTCTGTGCTGTATTTTGTTTTGCCATGCGTTTTCCTGTGAACCCTCTTATGACAGATAGCTCCTTCTCAAAAAAACCTTTATCACAGCAGTACCGTCAGCTTGGATCTCTCCACCCCCCTGAAGGGCCCTATATTCAGCTCTCATTGTGCCTTTTTGAACAAAGGGTGACTGCTTAAAAAAAACCTTCATCAGGAGGTCTGGGAAAAGTCATATTTCAGATTCTCGCCGCAGTGGCCGCGGTTCGAGAGGCAGAGTGGCCTGGTTGTGCTCCGACTCTGTAATGTTCAGCGAAATCGTATCCGTGTGGGTGCCCTCCAATCCCACCCCACCCATGTTCGCCTCCTCCTTCTCTTCTTTGTTCAGCAGGGCCACCTCGTTCTCGTAGCAGAAGGAGTTGGAGTTGGACAGGATGTATTTTTTCTCTGCCAAGTCCCGCGCGCTACACAGAGGGGTGCTGGGCACCTCGTAGGTCTTGTGAAAGCGCGAGTAGTCCACCTTGTAGTAGTTCTTCTCCTCGAAGAGGACGGGCTCGAAGCGGTGGCCCCACAGGATCTCGCTGGCCAGGTAGGAGCTGCGGCACTGGGTGGTCATGGCCGTGGCCTCCACCATGCCCTCCAGGATGACCACGATCTCGAACTCGGACGTCTCCAGCTCCTGCTTGCTCATGTCGTAGAACGGGCTGTCCTCGTCGATCTCATGGACGATGGTGATGGGGGAGACGAGGAAGATGCGGTCAACGCCGCTGTCGAAGCCCACATCAATGTCCATCTGGTCGAGGGGAATGAACTCGCCCTCGGCCGTGGTGCGGGACTTGAGGAGCTGGGCACGGACATGAGCCTCCACCAGGTGGCTCTTGCGCAGGTTGCCCACACGCCACATCAGACACAGCTTGTTGTCCCTCATGGCCACCGTAGCGTTGTGGCTGAACACCAGCGTCTCGTTGCGCTTCTTGGGCTTGGCCATCTTGGCCATGACCGCGCCGATGATGAAGGCGTCGATGATGCAGCCCACGATGCTCTGGAAGACCACCATGAAGACAGCGACTGGGCACTCGTCCGTGACGTAGCGGTACCCGTACCCGATGGTGGTCTGCGTCTCGATGGAGAAGAGGAACGCCGCTGTGAAGGTGCTGACGTTGGACACGCACCGCTGGCCGCTTAGTTGACCGCTGCCGTTGTCCAGGTCGCCATGCAGGATGGCCACCAGCCAGAAGATGCAGCCGAAGAAGAGCCAGGACAGGAGGAAAGCCATGCAGAAGATGACGAACATCCAGCGCCAGCGGATGTCCACACAGGTGGTGAAGATGTCGGCCAGGTAGCGCTGACCCTTCTCGCTAACGTTGACGAACTGCACATTGCAGTGGCCGTCCTTCTTGACGAAGCGGCTGTGCGCCGGGTGGCGCGTGTGCACTTTGCTCTTGCCGTTGCCGTAGCCATTGGGCACGGCCATGGTGGCCAATTTCATGCCGTCTTCCTCGGATGACACAATACTGTAGCGGTTGGGCCGCGAGCTTCCCATCACCTCTGTCGGGGAGGGCTGAGCTGCTGCTTCTGCTCTGGAAAACAGTCTGAGTTTCTGGAAAAAGCGTTGGAGAAACAGTTTTGAAACGCTCCCGGGGACCAACACAAGCAGGAAACAGTGGCGCAAAAAGAGCCGGACGCTAATGGCGTCGCTCTGCTCTCGCTCTATTTTTTTATCGGCCTGCGGTGAGACAGGAAGGTCTGCGGGGGGGGCGGAGGTGGCCAGCTAGTCCTCTCTCGTCCGTTCCTTGGGCCTCATCAATTGGGTATCCTGAAGGGGAAGGGGGGGGGGGGGTGGAAGGAGGCAAGAGAAGACAAGAAGAGACTGTCAGATATTTGATGGAGAACACAAGGAGAAAAGAGCCCTACTATGTGTGTGTAGAGTGTTGGAGTCTGACGGAAACCTAAAAATAGCACTGATGAAACCGACAACAAACATTGCGGGTGGCTATCCGGTGTGCCACATGATGCCCTCGTTTGGTTCATCTTTAATTAAGGTGTTACTTACTTTCACTTACTGACATCATGTTGGGGTTACCGAAAGACATGGAACTACTAAATACTTTTCTGGATGCAGACCTATGAAATTCTTGTTTTACACATGTATAAAGGATCCATACCTATCCTTCCTATCATTAGAGGGAATATACACAGAGAAATATACAGAGCATCAAACACTTAGGCAATATTTCACTTAGTTTTGATGAAACAGACTGCATTTGTCCCTGTTCTGCCTTTTCAACCCCCCTGGTGGGAGAGGTCAACACAAAATTGGCTCCAATTTCTCTCTGATAGTAAAACGTTTTTGTTGGCAGAGTACTGCTGACAAGATAATTTCCCATCAGACTAAGGGTCACAGATTCTCAATCTGACCCCAGAGAACTTAACTTCAGCATTAGACAATGTCACATTAGACTCCAGGCCTCCTATCAGGACCACACATCCCATTGCCAGCAACAGCCCAATAACTTTGGTTGTTGTTGTGGGGGCAGCCGTGGCCTACTGGTTAGTGCTTCGGACTTGTAACCAGAGGGTTGCCGGTTTGAACCCCGACCAGTAGGCATGGCTAAAGTTCCCTTAAACAAGGCACCTAACCCCGCACTGCTCCCCGAGCGCCGCTGTTGTTGCAGGCAGCTCACTGCGCCGGGATTAGTGTGTGCTTCACCTCACTGTGTGTTCACTGTGTGCTGAGTGTGTTTCACTAATTCACGGATTGGGATAAATGCAGAGACCGGGATCAAAAGAGTATATACACTATACTTATACTATACTAATATGTGAACCTCTGCTTGCAGTGGCCTTTGAGCTGCCCAGAGGGCTGGGGTGACTTTCCAATAAGGTGATAAAGCGCAACATTGATAAGACATGCACTTGCATCCGTGCAAAGACTAAACTAACGCCACGGCCAGTGTGTTTGTCACAAGCTTGGCCAGGCACTGCCAAGCTTATTGCCCACTGGTGCATTGTTAATGCCCATTTTCACATACCTTACTAATAACAACCAGCAAATCGCAGAGGGAAATGTTTTGCATGACTGTCTCCTTTAACCAGTGCACTGGTGCAAAAACCTTTTCCCCTCACTCCCGGCAGAAACAGAAGGGGATCCGGAAACTTTCCTTGTTTCCAGCCCTCTTTAGCTCTAGCCTATAGGGCTATGAGGCTGTTTAACAGAGTGTCGGTGCGACAGACACATCACATATATTTCATGCACAGAGAAATAAATGAATTGTTCCGTTGGGGGGGGGGGGGGGGGGGGGGATGCCTTTCAGTCACAACATTACAACTTTATGGAATATAACCTTTTTTCCTGTTCTGCTAATGACCTTTCAGAGTCTGATGTATGTAATTCACCCCTCTTACGCATTAGTGCATAGAAAGCAGATATTAAAGATATTGTAACACACACAGACACACACACACACAGGCTATGTTCCACTGCGAGAGTAAGCGTATGAGAGCCAGAACTTGTTGACTTTCTGTTCACCCCCTGGGACCTAATGGTCTCTGCAGCATAATACTAGTCCTAGGAGGATACCCTGGCAGGCCTAAAACACAACTCATTAGAGCACGGAGTCTGTTCCACATGTCCTAAATTCAAACTCTCCTAGCAACCAGCTCTGTGAACACTCAGTATTGTTATGTATTTTTACTTCATTTTAAATAACTGAAAAGAAGACACAGACAGACAAAGACTGACTGTGTGAAATCCCTTTAGAAGGCTTAAAGGTATCCAATGACTTGGTTGTTCTATGGCTGCGTTCTTCGCCTATTTAATGGTGAAAATGAAATTATAGCACTGGCAGCTCACATATCTTAGTTGCTGAGTCGCCCCATTCAAAAGGGTAATGTTAATGTTCTGCAGAGTGAGAACTTAAAATTTGAAAATCACAGCACACACCGCTGCAAGCCAAACAGATTCCAAAGACATTTGCTGCAGAGCTGCAAAGCATCCTTGTTCTAGGCAACTGTTATTGTGGTCATGGCTAGTGTACTAAGGGAGACTAAACAAAAGGCCATACCTTTGTGTTCCTATTAAGCATAACTATCAGATTTCCAGTTAATTAACAGATAGGCCTAAGCACAGAACTGCATCAGTGCAATTCCTTGATGTGAAATGCATTTGGTCCTGTTCTTTTGAAAGTCCGGAACACAACAGAACATTGACTGATGATTGAAGTTTATTTTGGTTATTCGGCTCTAGGAAGAATGCTGGGAAAACAGTTACATAAAACGGTTCTATTTTTGTAAATATCTGTTCGTTTTTGAGACAAGGACCTGCATGCTTTTTACATGTGAGGCTCCGTTGTAATTCATATTTTGACTCTGGATTTGCATAAATATGTCAAAAATAGAAAAACTGCCAACACAGACTTAGATTCTGATTTCATTAATAAAGCCATCCCTTCAACATGTCTTACATATTGTTAAAATATTAGCATAAAACAGCGTGTGCTTATAGGTTTCTGACAATCAAATACTCTTTGCGGCTTCAGTGTTGGAAGTGAACTGGCAAAAATGAATGTGTAAAGTGAATGGAATATTTGATTGACAACACAAGGCGCAGCTCTGCATGCGCGAAGCCAGCAGCGTCATTTGTGCACGACAACTGGGAACAGGTGCGGTGAACAGAAACTGCAGCGCTATCAAAGTTTTGACGACTTTTTTCCATTAACATTCACGCCGGTGGTATGCCTCAACTATGCCTGAACTAACGTGATAGCTGAGCCAAGTCCGTACATCAGTGTGCGGACTTTGCGCGAGGATTTACCAAGATCACTGTTACCCCATCCAACATTCGCAGAGCGCATCCATCCGGCAAGGTTTTCAGATACGCTTCAGTGGTTACACACAGAGATTACACATCTATCCAAATACTTCTGTTTTAACTGTCGAAAGAAAAATCTGTACCTTGATAAATATCATTGCATATAAATCCCAATAGGGTGATATGCTTCTAAACAAATATTCCCCTTGACATATTAATGTTGCAAGTAATGTGAACAGATTGCTTCTGTGTAGTATATTCACTCATTGAATGTAAAAAATAACTCAAAATGCATTATAGAGAATGCCCTACCTGTTTGTCATTTGTGGATCAGTAAGGATCGATATCGAGTATATCCCACCAGTAGGGTTGTTCCGCTATCCACACTATGTTTACAGACGTCTCATATCTGCCGTATTTTGAACTGGATGTAAGAGAAAACTAACTTTCACGGTTCTGATATGACTGCGCTTGACAATGTGCTTAGCCGGCGGGGTCCCCAATGCCATTTAAAGAAGGGCTTGCCCCGCCCGATGGCCTGTAGCCAACCAATCAAGTGTGAGAGAGGAAGATATGAGCGTTTGTTGCTGATACATCAGCTGCAGGAGCACTGGAATTGATGTCAAATAGTTATCTATGGTAAATAAATGACTGAGGAAATTCACCCTTTGAACTACAAAGACACAAGGCAGTTACCGTTTTTTTTTTTTTTTTTTTTAATCTTAGATCAATTTAGTATTTACTTCCTGTAAGAATTGTAGTCAGTGAGCTTCATAATGGTTAAAGTGTAGCCTATTTAAACTCACGATTTCCATTCGCAGGTTCAGATTAACAGCGATTGGATCATTGCCAAACCCTTATTGGCGTTTTAGTTCCATAATTGCAATTTAATGCGCATATGATTCACCATCATAATATCCTATAAATTAGGCTAGATATGCACAAATAGCTCTCCATTTACATCTGGTAATATTTTATTTCCTGGTAATCTACAGCATACTCATATGCTTCATTGGCTTCATACATTCTGGATTTTCGGCTGTGTTGGAACCGAATGGTGAACTCTCCTCATTCACGTAGCCGTTATTGGTCTCTTGGGCGCAAGTAGCTTTTCTTGGCAGTCTATAACCTTACAGTTAATCAGGGGCTTCAGGTTATTCTGAACTTTAAAACGGCAAACTGAATACCAGCTACTACTTTATTTCTGATGGAGTAATCTCTTGCTGAGTTTGCATCAGCCAAACACTTGTTGAATGTCGCAATGCATTGTCGTAGGATTGGCTATGCTGTGTCTGAAGTAGCGTCTTTTTTAAGTGAACGAGGAAGATCGTTTTAAACACAACATTTTGTTGTCCACAGTAGCCCTTAACTTGCCTGACATTGTCATACAGTTTTGAATTCAACAGGGGACTACTTATATTATTGTCGTGGATGATGTCTCATGTAGGTTATTAAACAGACAGAGAGACAGACCTTGAAGCATTTGATCCAGCGCCCCTCCACTGTTAAACCATTTCTGTGCCAAATTTCTGTTTGGACACACAGCCAGTCACTCTCTGCAGCTGCGTGTCTGAGGATGCAATGACAGACCGCTACCTAATGGACCGAAGCCGCCTTTCTCTATGAACCTGTTCCGAAATGCTTATTTTTGTTACTTTTTAAAGCCTTTCTATAAATAATTGCGGCTATGTTGGTAGGGCCATGGTGTGTGACTTCGGCGCTCACACCGTGTGTTTACTTTTTATGCCCAATTTGAGGGAGTGGGCGGGTAGCGCTGCTTATGACCACAAGGTGGAGAGCTAGAGACTTCACTCTCTCACGAACGGTTCAGCTGTGAAATTAGTGGAGTAAAAGTCCTACTACCAATGACCTCTGCTAACTACAATTAGACATAATTTCTGCAGTGTTGACATTTTACATTCTCCATTCTCTCTATGTGTATGTTCAGATCTGACCTCCTGAAAGATTCAGAAATGAGTTCATTCACATTAGCCTTTGTATCAGTGATTGTCTCTTACCACCTCGGTACCACTGCATTGTCTGATCATTGTCTGGCCTACTTGATATTTCATATCTAGTTTGAGCTTAAGCTTGAGTCTGCTCTTTTGCTCAGGTACTTAAGCAAACATTCAGGTCCATTCAGAAGTCCCTATCTATACTTTGAGAATGGTGGTTTAATCAGGGGTTTATAAAAACAATAATAATAATAATAACTTATTTGTTATCAGTTGTTTTAAAAGAACAGTTTGAAGTTACGTGTTCTGTCATCTAGGCCCATTTTATTACTTCTAGTAAGATACTTAGGCGTGGTATCGTGCAACATAATATATTGACCATCGGATTTAAGAGTGCCTGTATTTATTCTCCCTGTGTGTGTGTGTGTGTGTGTGTGTGTGTGTGTGTGTGTGTGTGCGTGCGTGCGTGTGTGCGTGCGTGTGTGTTGTCATTCAGGATGACAGCATGTTATGGTCACTCACTTGTGCCAATCTCACTCAACTGTTAACATATTTACTGTTATAGTCTCACTCTGAACTCGCCACATAGTTATGTTTGGCTAGAATCCATTGTTGACATTTTTTGCAGCACACTGGGTGCCCCCTTTAATATTACAATCTCCTCACACATAAGCAATTAAAACATAGTATGCACCTTTAAGGAGATTGTAAAATTAGTTTTACTTATCCCGGATGTCTACATGTATGTGAAACCACAGATGAAAGTTTACACATGGGACAATAAAAGTGCAATAGAATAAAACTACATAAAGTGTGGCATCTAATCAGTTCCATTACTGTGGATAAATTATTTCTGGTAGGCCTACTAACTTATTCCTGAAATAGTCAAACAAATCATTTGATGCTTGACACACTTGCCGTGGTTGTTAAGAGCACCCTTGAATGACCTCATTGTCCCCCGGACTCATGAAATGGAAAATTCATTAAAATAACCACTAAAATAAATCAGTACATGGGACATTTTAGAAATATTTTTGTACAGGACCACTTATAATTCGTGCAAGATGTAGCCTGTTAAATCACATTTTTGTTGTGAGCCACTGAAGTTTGTGGTTGTAGTGCACAGCCACGACACTGTCGCTTGATGCAATTATCATGCACAGAGCAAGAAGTAAATATAGCACTTTAAACTTATGGGGATATATTAAAAAATAAAACTAAACATGTTATAAAATATGTATAAAAAGGTGGCATGGCTTCCTTTTCCTGTTAGTGTAAAATTATCTACGATATGTCGATTTTAATTCATTATGTGTCAAATAATACTGTAGAAAGTTCATGTTTGTCACCTTGCTTGGCTTGTGGCCTGTTTCCATTAAATCCATCTTAGCTTTGGCTTGTGGCTTGTTTCCATTCAATCTTAGCATTCACATTGTAGGAGGTCTTGAAGGGTATTTTCTTAAAGGTGGTATGACTCCTTTTCCTGTTTGTATAAAAACATCGGTAACACTTTACTTGATGGGTGAGTTCATAACACATTCATAGCAGCTGTCATAAACTGCACATAAAGCATTCATGACTGTTTCATGAGACATGACTCAATATTCATACCAAACCTTTTATGAATGTGGAAGACAGAACGATGACAACTTGTCAAAATAAAAGTCCAACAATCGCAAAGCAGCATTGCCGTTTTTCTCTCCAGCCTTTGTAAATATTTATGATATCTTAGATATAGATATTCATGAATATCTTATGAAGTCTACATCGAATGTCACTTTACTATACAAGTTGTGAAGTATTCATAATCACTGAATTTAACACTGGGAGGTAAACTAGCCTACTGTACATTCAGCTGACCCGTATTTGTGTAACCTGGAACGGTTGGACATTCCCAGTAGCAAAAGATGAGAAATCATCTGCAAAGGTATCATAAAACAAATACATTTTTATGAAACAAAAAATATTTGCTTGACCATGTTCTGTCTTTTTGGCACTGGAGTAGCCCATTGACTCAGATGTGACGTGATCAGGTAAGCGGTTTGGAACAAAAACGGCAATGCTGCTTTGCAATTGTTGGACTTTTATTTTGACACATTTTTGTTGTTCTGTCTTCCACATTCATGAAAGGTTTGGTATGAATGTTGAGTCATGTCTCATGAAACAGTCATGAATGCTTTATGTGCAGTTTATGACAGCTGCTATGAATGTGTTATGAACTCACCCGTCAAGTAAAGTGTTACCAAAACATCTATATAGATTTTGTCACATTATGTGTCAAATAATATCTCAAGATCTCAAGAGGCGTTTGCTATGTTCCCCAAGAGGAATGTCATCAGTCTATGTTTCACAGTGAAGGCAATGTGTGTAATTTTGTGAAGACAAAGTGTGCAATTGTCTCCCTTGTATCACACGTAATCCCAAATCTTAAGATCTTAGAATGTATGTGAAGCCCCAGTTAGGTTTAATTGTATGGCCTGTGCTCTGTCACTTGTGGTTGGTTGTGTGGCAAGCTGCACTGATTAACCACACACTGTAAAGCACGTCCAGGTAGTTCACAATAACATTATAATATAATGCTTGTGTTATGTTCAGTGAAAGGTCTGAAGTGTATAGCTGACAGCAGGGCTCCACTGTGCATCCAACTGAAGGGTTCTGTTAGCGTATGCTGCAACAATTAGCTTCCACTATAATCAGTAGAACTGGTTACACCAGGCGTGAGTACACGTGAGATGTGAGCACATTCAAAACATGAACAAAAAATTGACGAGTCTTCTAAAACTATTTTTACGCTCCGCGAACGGAATGCTTCAGTTGACCTCCTGGTGTAGCCAGGCAGTAAAAGAGATACTATGGTGAATATTAGTTCCTTGTCGACTATCTCCTCCACTTACATGTTCTTACCTATTGAGGCAGTATTGGGCCATGAGATAAGATTGTCTGAGGTGTAAACAGGTGACTGAATGTCTTTTCATCTGTAAAACATGACACTTTCATTATCAGCTCTCTGGAAAAATGGTCTCTCAGGATCAGGAACCAGGCCTGAATGCAAGCCAGTGTTTTTATTATGGGTTCAGATCACAAGCCCACAAGCCCTCTGGTATCAAGGAAAACAACTACGGGAACATCTTTATATTGTGTCCTTTAAATACACATAGAAAAAGGAGACTCTATTTTCCATTTGAACTGTAATCCTCCTCTGTGAATTTTGGCGTATTGTCAGTTGGCACTGCAGTCACATGTCTGAAGTGTTGTGTTGAGCTGGTGGTAAGTCCCAGCTAGGCCAATGCTATTGGAGCACTGACTCCTGCTTGTCACAGTGGTTGAATATGATCTGAAGTTCTTAAGTAATCTTAATTATATTAAAGGAGAATTCCGGTGTGAAATTGACCTTAGCTGCACTGAAAGATGTTGCCGAGTACTTACATGTGTCCAATAGGCACCTTCGGTCACCCCCTAGTATTCCGAATTGCGCCGATTTTCGCCGAACTTGCATAAGGTTTTCAGCTAGCTGTGGGGGCATAGCGTAGCCTATGCAGCTAAATCGCTATTTTTACACCATTAAAAATGTTCCAAGTAACTCCACACTGCATTGGTAGACTTCTGAGGGTCCTGACATTTAAAACGAGATACTGAGAACTTTGGAAGTGCACAGGAAGTTTATTAAAAAAGACTGTTTATGCAAGCAGTACCTTCAGAGAATCTCTCCGCTGGCCGCCATCTTGTAATGAAGTCGCGATCAGTCGACTGCCGAGCACGAACGAACAGGAAGGACAGGGGAACAGATTGCAAAAGTAATTACAAAATGACTAATTACTAATTACAAAAGTAAATAGGAAATGTATAGTTACTGTCTACATGAGCATGATGACTACACAGTATCAACGAAGCTCAAAAGGTTTTACATCAGTGATGGGAATCTCGCGTAATGTTGTTGACGGAAGACGTGCTGCACACGTGAAGGAAACAGCTGATCAGTTGCGTGATTATTTACATTACTTGTGGACTGGACTTGGAAGTTTGCAAATCTTGAGAAGATGGCAGAATACGAAGAAGACACATAGTTATACGAGGAATTTGAAATCATCGGATCTGCAAAATATAAATGACTACGCTATTCAAAATGTCCGGATACTAGTGACTGGCTTGGACACCATTCCCAGTGCAATGGGTGCAACCATCCCCCACTCACCTCGGCGGATCCCGAGTCACGTTCGGCCAGGTTAGGTTACCTGGAAAGCGTCCGGTCCCCCACGCATGCATCTATTCCATTTATCGAAATACACACTGAAACAACGCCCACCCCTTCCTCCCTCCCAAACTTTCTTTCTATTTCTGATGACGGGCTAGGAAAAGTAACGCCAGCATAAACTGCTCTCTGGAATACAAAGCTAAGTGGCTTGTTAGCAAGCAAAGTTTGGTCATGTAACGTTACACGATTCCAAAACGGTGTTACATGCAAATAGTCAAACAATTTCATACATACCTCCGGAGCAATTACCGTCGCTTTCGGGATGGCATTTTTCTTCAGATGTAGCCTACCCGTCTTGGGGGGTTTGATCCTCTTGTAGGGATAGCAAACTCATCTGCATCAAAATGTCGACTACATACACGGTAATCCTTCTGTTTTAGAATATTGACAGGTGTCTCGACATCGAGTTGCAAAACAACAAGCCACTGTTTCAAAGTGGGCTCCTGGAAAGCCTGTGAAACGTTTCTGGATTGTAGCTCCTCATCCACAACCTAGTATTGCACATACGCGAACCATCCTTCCTGCTCTTCACCTCGTCTTCCTCCGTAATGTCAGGTTTACCTGTAGCCTCCATAGACAGTAGGTAGCCTCACACATGCCGGCCGGTCACTCCTCCTCATGTGTGCAGCAACTGATCAGCTGTTTCCTTCACGTGTGCAGCACGTCTTCCGTCAACAACATTACGTGAGATTCCCATCACTGATGTAAAACCTTTTGAGCTTCGTTGATACCGTGTAGTCATCATGCTCATGTAGACAGTAACTATATAGTTCCTATTTACTTTTGTAATTAGTAATTAGTAATTTTGTAATTTTGTAATTACTTTTGCAATCTGTTCCCCTGTCCTTCCTGTTCGTTCATGCTCGGCAGTCGACTGATCGCGACTTCATTACAAGATGACGGCCAGCGGAGAGATTCTCTGAAGGTACTGCTTGTATAAACAGTCTTTTTTAATAAACTTCCTGTGCACTTATAAAGTTCTCAGTATCTCGTTTTAAATGTCAGGACCCTCAGAAGTCTACCAATGCAGTGTGGAGTTACTTGGAACATTTTTAATGGTGTAAAAATAGCGATTTAGCTGCATAGGCTACGCTATGCCCCCACAGCTAGCTGAAAATCTTATGCAAGTTCGGCGAAAATCGGCGCAATTCGGAATACTAGGGGGTGACCGAAGGTGCCTATTGGACACTCGTCTTCCTCCGTAATGTTAGGTTTACCTGTAGCCTCCATAGACAGTAGGTAGCCTCACACATGCCGGCCGGTCACTCCTCCTCATGTGTGCAGCAACTGATCAGCTGTTTCCTTCACGTGTGCAGCACGTCTTCCGTCAACAACATTACGTGAGATTCCCATCACTGATGTAAAACCTTTTGAGCTTCGTTGATACCGTGTAGTCATCATGCTCATGTAGACAGTAACTATATATTTCCTATTTACTTTTGTAATTAGTAATTTTGTAATTTTGTAATTACTTTTGCAATCTGTTCCCCTGTCTTTCCTGTTCGTTCGTGCTCGGCAGTCGACTGATCGCGACTTCATTACAAGATGGCGGCCAGCGGAGAGATTCTCTGAAGGTACTGCTTGTATAAACAGTCTTTTTTAATAAACTTCCTGTGCACTTATAAAGTTCTCAGTATCTCGTTTTAAATGTCAGGACCCTCAGAAGTCTACCAATGCAGTGTGGAGTTACTTGGAACATTTTTAATGGTGTAAAAATAGCGATTTAGCTGCATAGGCTACGCTATGCCCCCACAGCTAGCTGAAAACCTTATGTAAGTTCGGCGAAAATCGGCGCAATTCGGAATACTAGGGGGTGACCGAAGGTGCCTATTGGACACATGTAAGTACTCGGCAACATCTTTCAGTGCAGCTAAGGTCAATTTCACACCGGAATTCTCCTTTAAGTTAGACCTCATATTCAGCATATAGCTTGCATAGTTATCCTTCATCATTAACTTCCCCTTCGAACATTCAATATAGATAGATAGATAGATAGATATATACTTTATTGATCCCCAGGGGAAATTCAAGTCATTTATATGGCCAAGTCACCAGCCTTTTGACAAAAGAAACCACTCAAGAGGACTTGTGGCTTATCACTCCAGATTATAGAAAGTCTGCGTTTGTACTTTATAACCTGTTTATATCCTACATCTGGTTACTTCCAGCAGGCACATCAGCTTGTGCATGGTTTACATCAGAGATGTCTATTTGATTTTGGGAACAAAACAGAGTGGTTGGGAATAAACCATATATCACATGTTCAGTTTAATACAGGTATTTTGTAACAGAAAACATCGCAGCTGCTGAAACTGAATCCATGCCACGTCATACCAGAGCCTCTCTAAGACGAGGTGATGTGGTATGATGTGGTGACATTACATACAAGTCTAAGGGGTAAAAGCATCAAATTCATATACAGCACAGATAGTAGCCAAAGAAACTCAAATAAAAATGTAGTGCCAGAGCTATTGTAATTGTAATGGTCTGATTTGGATATTGTTGAATTGCAATTGACTCATCAGTAAAGTTATTTATATACAAAAGGCTACAAATATCTATGAATAACCTGGACAGATCTGAACCTGGGTTGTGTTAAAATGGATACAATTTGGTTCACTTGTCCATCAATTTGGGGGGCGTGGGCTATGGCTTAAATTTCCCACTTACTTACATAATACACAAAATACACATACTGTATGACATCACTCACTCTATGACAGGTGCCATGAATTGTAGTCATGGATGAAAGAAACTCCTGTCTGAAATTTCTTCATCACAGTAATATCTCACTCCCCACTAAAACAAGTTACTGTCTCATAATAACACCTTATTAGCCATGGTATATTATTGATAAATGTTTTCAATGTTTTCCTTCCATTTGTGTCCAAGCATCATGTTCTCTTAGCAAATAGAAGACAGTTGAGGACAACTGTTCACTAGTTACTCTTCAACCTTGAGGGTGTTAGAATCGTTTTTCATGTCTTTCTCGATCTCATTCTCGTTTCCGCTCGCATGCTCCACAGTAATTGTGGGCGCTTTGGGCAGTCGGGGAGAGTGCTTGAGCCTCGGGGAGCACTTGGCGCGGTGGTAGTCCTCAGCACTGATCTCCGGCACGTGCACCCTGCCGGTCTGGTTAAAGAGGCCGTAGTCCACCCGGTAGTGTCTACGCGTGGTCCTGAACATCTCCTGGAAGACGTGTCCCCACAGGATCTCGTTGGGCGTGTAGGAGGTGCGCGTCTGGTGCAGGATGCCCGTCGAGTCGTCCGTGTAGGTGAAGGTCACCACCAGCTCAAAGGCCTCGCGACGCAGGTCTAGCAGGCTCATGCGAAACAGAGGGCTGTCGGGGCCGATCTTGTGGATTATGATGGTGGGCACCGCCAGGAGGATGTCCCGCTCCTGGATGCGCAGGTCCTTGTAGGTGATGTCCACTTTCCCCGTGGTGTGCACCGTGTGGCGGACGATCTGCGCCTGAGCTGTGCCCTCCACCATGTGGTTGTGGCGGAAGTCGCCGATGCGCCACGAAAGGCACAGGTGCCCGTCGCGCAGGTTGATCACGGCGCAGCTGGTGAAGCCCACCGTCTGCGCCCGCTTGCGCGCCGATGCCATCTTGGCCACGGCGATGCCAATGACGAACGTGTCGATGAAGGCGCTGAGGACATCCTGGATGGTCACCAGCACGATGGCCTCCATGCAGCTCTCGGACATGCCCCGCGAGCCGTAGCCGATGGTGGTCTGCGTCTCCAGGGAGAAGAGGAACGCCGCCGTGAAGCTGCGCACCCCGTACATGCACGGCTCGTTGGTGGGGTCCCTGAGGTCGTTGTGCGCCAGCGCGATGATCCAGAAGAGGATGCCGAAGCCAAGCCACGACAGGATGTACGAGAGGGCAAAGATGAGTAGCATGACGCGCCAGCGGATCTCGATGAGCGTGGTGAAGATGTCCGTCACATAGTGGACCCACTCCTCCGGAATGTGCCGCAACAACATGTTGCAGCTGCCGTCGCGGCGCACGTAGCGACGCTTGGCCGAAGGCCACCCGTCCTCTGTCCGTACGCTGAGAGTGTCATCGAATCGCTGGACAGTCGAGTACTGTGTGGCCATTGTGTAAGACCTGCCAATGGAGTAGACAAGAGAGATATAAGATATAAGTGTTAACATATTACTGTGTGACCTTCGTGTAAAGCCTGTTAATGTACAAGACAAGAACAGCAACCATGTGTCTATATGTTCTGTGTCAACAAAGTGTTTTGTGTGCTACAAGCTAATTTCACAATACATGTGAGGAATATCACGTTCTGTTGATGCACAGCAAAACATAAACATTTCCCATGATATTGCCAATTGTAACAAATCACCATTTCCTTGCAATTCATTGCTACTCTTGTTTTCTTCTGTATTGGTTGTAATGCGTGCAGAAAGAGAAATGACTGTGTCCCAAAGGAAAGTGACATAAATGATTCAGAAAGAAAGCAAAACAAAACAAGCCGGGAGGAGAGAGTAATTTTACAGTGGACATTATTCATGAATGAATGGATGATGAGTCACATGGCGACTCCCTGCCATGAGTTACTGAGTCCACAACACAGAAATGTTTGACATGGGGAGTTAATTAATACTCAAGAAGATACCCTCACGACGCAGGTTCAGCAGGCTAGTGCCAAACAGAAGGCTGCCGGGGGCCGCCAATCTTGTGGATTATGACGGTGGGCACCGCCAGGAGGATGTCCCGCTCCTGGATGTGCAAGTCACAACACAGAAATGTTTGACATGGGGAGTTAATTATTGCTCAAGAAGACACCCTTCAGTAACAGGTTGCAGGTTTTTTCCAGATCCCACTTAACTGCTTATACCCTGAACAATATCTCTTTTCTAGTAAGTTTCTAGGCTGTATCCTCTTGGATCTTCAAACACATATAGACTTTAGGTTTAAGATTACTGACTTTGCAGTGTTTGAGTTATTTGTTTTGTTCCACTTGATTGACTCATCTGAGTCATACCTCCACCCCATGATTCTCCTATCTGTTCTCTCTCTGCTTCCTGTCCTGTGCTATGAGCTGGTTATACCCAGATCAGTATGTCTGTAAGGATCTATGTTTCCACGCTGTAACCTCTTGGATCTTCAAACACAGACAGACTTTAGGTTTAAGGCAGCTGACTTGTGATTGAGTGATTGAGTTCGTTGTTTTGTTCCACTTGATTGACTCATCCCATACCTCCACCCCATGACTCTCTTATCTCTACCCCCTCTGCATTCTCCACACAAGGGTAAACACTTCAGAGTCTCGGGCCTGGTTATATCCTGGACATCCTCAGCGAACATAATATGAGAGTAAAGGGGATGTAATACAAACATTTTTATTTAAACTGTATGTCTGGAAAACCTACTTTCAGGTGCTCAGATATGGTAAAAACACATTATATGTGTGTATGTATAGATGGGGAGATGCTGGTGAGCCTAGACTATGTTTGGAGTCTCAATGGGAGTGGTACTGTGGTCTCAGTCCTACAAAGTCCTGTTCATAGAGGACACCATCCGACAAGTGAATCCACATGGTGACATGATTCCTATCAATACAAACACACCAGATCCCTTCGGGATCAATAACAAATTATTTCAGCGATACACATGTAGAAACCTTAATTTACTCCCAGTGGAACATTTTACAAGTCATGCATCACTGGTTTTGTGTTACTCTAGATACTATTGCATCAGAAAGTAGGAGTGTTGGAGTGTTATGTAGTAGCTAAATCAACTGTCATGTAGTAGTGACATTCCATCAGCACTGACACATACGGAAACAATGAGAATTCAAACTGCCTGTGGTTGTTATTGCCTGATCTAGCAGCTGTCAAACATCTCCATCTGACTCTGTTGGTGTACAAGTACTTTAAAAAGCCCTGTAATTGCTTAGTTTTTTAGTAAACACATAACCGTATCTAAGTATAGCATGCATCAGCCCGACTTTAATGACCAAAGACTCCGAACACCCACACTGTTTGACCGTTAGGCAGCTTAAACTTGTTGCTGTTGGGGCAGGGTTTTGTTTTTCGGGGTCAGGCCGGGATTCTGGCCAGAGGGTTTTTACAGTTCCACAATGATGATCGAACGCCTACAGCATTCAGGGACCAACCCTCTCAGGGTCACTCACAACTCACTTGCCGTGGCCTCCAAAGAACAGAACACAGTGCAGCCAGGGAGCTTCCAAAACTACACCCAGCTCCACTTCCAGTTTAACACTGTCCCAGAGCTATTGGGATGTGTGGGGCCTGTCTGCGTATGTCAACCTGTCAGAACTATGACATCCGTCAATGTCGACGCCTCTTGTCAAAATGGGAGCTCGTGGCGTTCAATGATGGTTCAGTCTGTCAGACACACGTGTGAAAGGTTAAGGGTCAGGGAAGTGTGCGTGACAGCAGGGTTGGTAGGAGAATGCGGGGCAGGATTATCTGAGTGGCTGCAGATAAGTATATGCAAACACACACACACACACACACACACACACACACACACAAACACACACTCATGCACAAATGCACACCCATACTCACAAACATACAGTATATGCAGACCATGCAAGTATAATCCTCCCCCCCCCCCCTCCCCCCACACACACACACGCATGCATACAAACCATACTAACACACACTCAAAAAAACTAGAAACGCAAACAAATGTTCACACACACACAGATACACACACACACACACGTACGCGCACACACACACGCGCACACACACACACACACGCACACACACACAAGCACACACACACAAGCACACACACACAAAATCCATACTAACATACACTCAAAAACACAGTTGTTCTCTCAAACTCACATACAACAGAGGTTTGCAATCTCCCACTGTTGGGTATAGTCCTTCAGGGTGATTTACGCGGGCTGAAGAATAGGCTATATCCTGCTTCCATCTCAGTGATTTGTGGGCTTCGGAGGCCGCTGCCTTTTCAGTGGAAGAGGCACATTGGCAGGTTCACACGTTTTAAGGCATAAAACACACACACACACACACACACACACACTTTGAATAGAATACAATGTTCCCCATGTTTGACAAGCACAAAGGCGCACACACACACACACACACTTGGCTCCTTTTCTGTGGACACACATACCGCCAAATTTTCCACCCTCACCGTAATGATAAGGAATTCCTTGTTTAGCATAGCTGGATTAGAAATGGATGCTTATGATTACACTTGACGCGCTACTTCTGTTTTGTGTTTTAATTGTATTCCTCGGCCACCCCTGACCTCGTCTTGCATGTGTCTCTCGCCTGGAAGAGAAGAGAAGACAAGACAAGAGGAAGGAGGGAGGGAGGGAGGGGATCGTATGCTGGTCTGGAGGAATTGAAAATGGAAAATACAGTCCGATGAACATGGGAGGGAGGGAGGGGTATTTTGCTTTTTTGTTTGTGTTTAGTTCTCTCATCATTCGGATTGAGCCACACACAAAAAATCTCACACAAGCACTCACACACAGATCACACACACATACAAACATGCATACACACACAACATACAAAAAACACACACAAATAAACATCATAGCACATAACACAGCTTTTTTGGTTTTGTTTTTTTTATCAGCACACACCCATCAGATTGACTTTCACAGCTTGTTTGGTTTGTGAGTAGAACTGGATGTCTCATTGTAGCTGGCAGTTTCCTCTCGCTCCTCTTTCTGATAGCAGATCCTACTGACTAACTCTGAATCAGATCGGTCCCTCGTCCAGTTCTGTGATGGGCCCCCTCAGGGACCCGTGTTTTCCCCGAACCGGTTCTTACGAAAGTCAGTCTGTGTGGCTGTGCAGTGTCCGCCCGGAGACTCGCTCCCGACACTCGCCCATTTTCCGCCTGCTTTTTTCCCGCCACTTAGCGGCAGGCGGAACCGCCCTATGCCAAACCGTCTGCTGTGCATCACACAAATAGCGCCCCTCCGTCCACCCTACCGGGATCACTGGAAATCTCCAACCTCTCCAGTCCTCTCCTCTCCTCTCCTCCACTCCGCTCCCTCCGAGTCCCCCCGTCGGCAACATCTTTAGGAACGCTGCCGGACGGAAGTCTCTTTTCTGTCGGCTGAAGGGGAAAAGTGGCAGAGGGACCAAAAGGAAAAAGAACCGGAGAGATAGACAGAGATAGAGAGAGAAACAGAGATAGAGAGAGAAACAGATAGAGAGAGAGACAGAGAGAGAGAATGAAAAGATGAAGCGAGCTGGCCCTTGTTCCCTGTTCTTTTTCCACAGTGGGTTTTTGTTGTCATATTCGTTCACATAGTTCTGTCATATTTTCATGGGGCTACGTCTGGGCTGACGGTGCCGCTCCTTTGCCTGTTGTGTTTTCCCCCGTCTATTTTAAGAGGTCAATCTGGGAATGTTTATCGTTTGTGATTCGGTTTCTTTCCAGCTTCCCTTCATCCACTGTGTCAATACAGTTTATCATAATGGGGCAGTTGCTTAGAGATGCAAACCCTGTTTCAACAGGCTGCTGTAGATTGTGTGTGTATGTGTGTGTGTGTCTGTGTATCTGTGTGCATATGAATGTGTGTTTAAATGTGAAGAACAGATTCTTTTTTCATTATTTAAGAAATTCCCACAACCTTGTCATTTGATATGCCACTCAGAAATACTCCTAACACATTGCGTACTTGTTTGCTTGTTTACATCTTCCGTTCTTCATTTTGAAAATAAACAACCACAATGCTTACAATTTACTCCCCATTTCTTCATCTCAGACAACAAATATGGAACAAATGTAAAACAAGCTTGAGAAGAATACTTAAATGCATTTAATCACTTTAAGTGACTTAACTTTCTTTCAATGTCTTCACACTTGGAACTGACCCCATTGCATTGCCTGTACATTGCTGGCACCACACTCTACATGTTGAATGGCATCCCAGACGTCAGGTGAGTCTGGAAGAGAGACGGCCCTAAGTTGGCCCAGATCTGACCCAGAGTCACACACGGTGTCTGCTGCTGACTGTGTCGTCTCCTTCTCTGTCTCTACCTGTAACTGAACTCCTCCAGCTTTGCCTCTGTGAGCTGCCTGACTGGTTGTCTGTCTCCACTTTCCACTTAAGTTAACTGCTTCCTGTCTCTCATTCACTCTCTCTCTCTCTCTCTCTCTCTCTCTCTCAGTCCATCTTTCTTCCTCTTTCTCTTTCTTTAATTTGCATTCTCTGCCTCCCTCTCCCTCTCTATCTCTCTTTCCCTCTCCCGCTGTCTGTCTCTGCCTTCATTTCTTTCTGTCTCTCTCTCCCCTTCACCTTTCATCTCTCTCTCTCTCTTTCTCTCAGTTCATCTTTCTTCCCATCTCTCGCTCTTTGATTTGCATTCTCTGCCTCTCTCTCTCTGTCTCTCTGCCTTCATTTCTTTCTGTCTCTCTCTCCCCTTCACCTTTTATCGCTCTCTCTCTCTCTCTCTCTCTCTCTCTCTCTCTCTGTGGTTAGATAGGCAGTGCGCTCTAATGGCTTGGGCCTGAGGTTAGTTGGACGGAGCGGAGCATTTGGCGGGGCCCACTGGTGACGGCTCCCTGGGCGAAGGCCAACCAGAGTGCTGTCAAAGCTCCAACCCGAGGAAGTGCCACTGTGCTTTCCCCTGCCTGCCCTAAGGTTAGCAGAGGGGAAGAAGAAGAAGAAGAAGAAGAAGAAGAAGAAGAAGAAGAAGAAGAGAAGGAGTAAAGAGAGTTGAGAGAGGTTGGAGTAGGTTGGAGGAGGACGTGAAAAAGGAGGAGATGGTGATGGCGGTGATTGTGATGGGGGTTGGGTTGGGTGGAAACTTGAAGGGCGTCTTCATCGTGTGATCAGTAGCAAGGATCGCCTCGGTGGCGGCCAAACCACTGAGTGCATCCTCCCTGTGTACGGTCAACCCCCCCTCCCCCCCCCCCCACCTCGCTCAGGCCAAAAGGGCTGTCGAGTCAAGCAAGCGGCGCTATCTTACACCGAGAGACCGGTGTCGGTTCGACAGAGCCCACATCCTGTCGGCAAAAACCCTGGCCTCTGTTGCCTAGCACATGGAACACAATCCATGATTTCATTGAAAGAAGAGGAGGAAAAAAAAGAGGGCTGAATAATTGTCCCTCCACCCCTCCCTCGCCCTACGCTCCATGATACCCAATATGTAAGCAGGAAAGAGTGTTGCGATTAAGTCCTGATAACATTGTTGTCCAGATGACACCATTCCAAAACCTACATGTACAAAGTCTTTTTATGTGCCACCAAGGCTACTATAGTCATGCAAAAACATGCCTATCTTGCATGTCTACCTTGCATACCTATTGCCTACCCATTATTAGAAAGCTTTACATTCAACTTAGAAATACTCTATTATATTCTATATATCCTGATTTGAACTTCAGAGACACCTGTAATTACCCAAGTGGAAAATTCCATTGTTTATCTCTAAGGTCGCAGTGACTGCTTATCTAACACATCTGCCATATACTGCTGTGTAAACTACTGTAAAACCTTGGCATTTCCCACTACATGAACTTCATCCTAATCGTTTATTGCAGGCAACAGAATGCATTAATTGTCAGTGTTAAATAAAACATTTCCTAATTTCCTTTAAGTGCTCAATGATTTAGTGTTTTGGTAATGCTATACTAGTGGAATTATTTAGAGAAATCATTCACTGAGATGAATGCTTACATACATCTCACATGCCCTATTTTGGCAATGAATACACACATGAGATTTGGGGGAAATAATATGATCTTAGACAACAGTCAAACCACAGGATCTAAATTGATTTTAATTGCCCAGTTGACTTTGATTTAAGGCATTGGTGGACCAGGGAATATGGATGCAGCCTAAATATTTTTCTGTGTTTGTATCACCCATACGCTTGGTTGGGAGAGAGAGAAAGAGAGAGAGAGAGAGAGAGAGAGAGAGAGAGAGAGATGGGGAGGTCAGTAGAGCAAGCATTCCTAATTACACACCCCTGAGAGCCTGAAGGAGTCAAATCCAATACCAGCTAATGAAGATGCATGCCTTCCTGGACACAGAGCCCACTTTATGTCCCACAAGGAAAAGTTTGTCAAGAAATTCACAACAGCGTCCTCTGATGCTGTAATGAGAACCCATTCCCTGCTAATTCTGCGCCTCATCCACCCCCACCGCCAACCCCCTTTTTGGGCTTGAAAAGTGCATTAGTGGCATAAAGCAGTTAACCATGTCCTGTCTCATGTGGTATATCAGAGGGCCTCAAAAGAGTGGCCCAAAAATCCCCTGAGAGAGAGAGAGAGATAAAAAGAGAGAGAGAGAGAAAGAGAGAGAGAGACGTTCCATCCGGCGATTCTGAGACTTGGATCTTGAGTGGCACTGGTATGGGGCTAAATCGATTTATTCATTTAAAAAAATAGAAATGGCCTTAACATGTTTTTGAAAAAAAAGAAAGAAAAGAAGAAATGAGAGAGAAATGTTGCGAGAATGAATTGGTAATGAACGGTAATTCTGTTGCTGGCGGCAGACGAGGGTTGGCAGACGCTGGGTTGGAAGACTGGGAGGAACTCCGATGTCCATCCTAATGAAACACAGAGACGCACTGTACTGAGGATGACCCGCCGTGAGGACATTATGTGTGGACCAAACAGTGTGTGCAATACATATTTGGCCAATTCTGTCATAAAAGTGCTCAACTGTTACATCATGTAGCCCTAACTTTCCTCAGTCATGGTCAAATCTCTACACACCATCTCATTCAATAGATATCAGACCTCTGTCAATATCTGACGTCAATATCAAAATCAATCAACTTCTCCTGTTAATTATATCATTTGAATTATTACATTATTTTCTACTGTGGGGTGCTGTTAAAGTTATGAGTAGCCTGTGATTTAATAGTAGAAAGTGTCTACAATATTCTTGTCCTGTGTCTTCAATCTACCTCATTTACATAAGCCTCACCAGCAACTGATGTGATTTTGCTGGTTCAAAGGAACATGGCCACTTTTTGGGGAAATAAGCGTATAAACTACCTTTAGGCTAACTGGTCTAACCCACTTACAGTGAGTTATGCTAAGCTAGGCTAACGGCGTCAGACTGGGTCGTTGCACATACATAGAAGAGAAGGGTATGTATCATCTTATTTAACTCTGGGGTTGACGGCAAATCAGGTCATTGTCCAAAAAGTTGCCGTGTTCCTTTAAGCAGTGGCTGTAGTTCGTGCTCTGTTCCACAGGTCTGGGAACACAAGATGGCAACAGGCGTTTGTACTAAACACCTCAGTGTCTCACACCAACATACCCTTCAGATTAAAGCTTTTGTATATCACAGAGCCCTTGACACTGTAAACTTTTATGGGAAACTATCTCAGAGAAGCTCAAAGAGGATCTCCAATAATCTCAAAGCCATGACCGCACGTTGCTATTAAAAGGAGATAATACGTAAGACGTCTCTGTCGGGAATACATTAGCCTACTGCTTGGTGGCAAACAAACTACGTACGAAACCAGAAGAAAAAAACAAACAAACAACAAAAGGTCGACCTCAACCCACCAATCAAGTAGCTTCACAGAAAAACAGAGAGAGGCCGTTTCACCTGTTTTAGAACTCTATAGCCAAACTGGACAGACACAGCCACCGGGGCCTGGTCTTATGACCCCCATCAACACACACACACACACACACACATACACACACACAGGCACACAGCCCACTTTAACTGCCTTGTGTACTAATGGAATGACCTAAGAGTGCTCATAGCAACGTTTTCCACATTACACGGGCTCTGTTGCGGGTGCATCTGCCCGAGAGCAGACTGCGCTGTATACAAAACAACGCATTCTGTCGAGCATCAACAGAGGCACACTCTCGCACACCACCACCAACAGAGGCGGCCGGGGGGGCCGCAGTCTAGCCCTCACTGTCTATGCCAACCGCAAGTAGGCATGCAAACACACACTCACTCACTTTCAAAAGAGTTCCACTTTGTCACAAGTAAAGCAGTGAAATAATGCTTGTCAGTTTAGTTAGATGTTAGTCAGTTTTGTCCTCTCAGACAAAATACAACATTTGCTATGACCCAGGCTACTGCTTGTAATCCCTTCACAAAAAATGCAATGCACCTGTCAAACGAACCAGTCTACACAGGATGAGGAAGCAATGGGTAGCATCCAGCCAGTGCCCAGTCATGCACCTTTTCTCATGTTTTCAGTTTTACTTCTGTTTATTCTCACTCGATTAACTCCATCAAAACGCACAACGGCACAGACAGACAACCACACACACACACACACACACAAGCAGGCATGCACGCGCGCACACACACACACACACACACACACACACACACACACACACACACACACACACACACACGGGAAGCCCTGCTTGTACAAATTTGTAAGTAACCTCTGCACAGAATGAGAGGTGACACCCAGTCATCCGTAACCCACTGTGACTCTGGCCCCAGCCCCCCACCGAGACCTCAAAGCAAGCAGGCATGTTTCCTGCATAGCCCCTGGGCCCTTACAAAACCATTACATGGCCACTTACTGCAAATAAGCATTCTTGTTAGCCATGCGAGGATCAGTGACATGAAACCATGTGCTCGGGTGAGGCCAGGCTCGCCCTCTCGGTTCACCTGCCATAAGCCACTAGTCTCCTCTGCTGACCTTGCCTGCAATCACCCCGCTCTTCTATTTTTAACACTTTTCCTGGTTCCAGTAGCAGCTCCCTCATTCAAAGGGGTCATCCCTATGTTCCCCGGGTCCTACAGTAGTTTCCCCGTTCGGGGTTAGGGTTATGGTTAGGGTTTTAAAAAGGGTCCTATGTTCTCCAGTCCCATACAAAGCGGGGAACATAGGACCCGGGGGAACATACTGTAGGTACGCTCCCCAGTCAAGTCAGCAGAGTGCTGGTTTAGCAATATTATGATATAATGGGTTAATGGGGGTAATTTGGTGAAAACATAAAAATTCTGAGTTAGTTTTTTGTTTTATTTTCTGCTCGTGACTCGTAGACACATGGTCGCCCATTCCATGAGAAGGCTTGTCGGCTTAACGGCTCGGCCTGAAATTAGTTGGCCAGAGAAATGAAAGTGACCAGTTTCTTTCATGGTGTAGAGAAACACCAATCCACTAGAAGAGACTATTTTGGCAAACTCTTTTGCATTCCACCAAACATCAACATAGGGAGCCTAGTGACAATCGCTGACAATCAACTGACATGTGGATGAGGAGATGATGACAGAAATGGTATTTGGGGGAAATCTATCTTAAGGACACCACTGAACTACTCTTTACACTTCATTATCCCTGGCCAGACTGACTAGCAATCTACAATATTTTTGTAGAGATCACTTTCAGCATTGTGTTAAAAAACATATTATATTATATATGAGACATTTACATTATATATATATATATATATATATATATATATATATATATATATATATATAACACTATTGAGCTCTTTTCATAACCAGAAGACCATTCTGCCCTACAAAGGCAAAATACAGTCTATGCAAACACTGAAACAGAGAACAATGCCATTAAAGTTTCCACAGTGGCCAGTCAAACATGTTGTGGGTAGATTAGTAATAATAAATGCATATGATGCCTTTTTAGGATGATTTGTTTTGTATAGATAAAAAACATGAGCACTGATGTGACCTCTGACCCCAAAACGTGCAGATAGTCTACTATGTTGCTGTTCAGCAGTAACATTATTATCAGCAGATCACGATCCTATGACAGACAGTGCTGATTGCAACAGACCATTCCATAGTGTGCTACCAACCTAAGAAGCTAAACCAACCTGGACCAAAAGCTATACTATGGATTAACACTTGTCAAACTACACATAAAAAGAAACGCAATGGAAATGTAGGCTATGTGATGCACAGCCCATCGTACAACTACAGTATCAACACCCTATTCAGAAACGTCTGTTCAAGGACATGTCTGAAAACAAGGTAGCCTATTTTAACATATAATATTGAAACATTTTGACCAATTGTGTTGAAAATGTGAGGTGCCATTTAGCATGGCGTAGTCTTATCTGTAAACGAATTAGAACTAGCTAGGCTACTTGTCATTTGGCACACTCATTTGAATGCAGTTTTTAAATGAGATGCCCGAGTTCGTTTTCTTCTCTTTCATGCTAAAGCTCGAGATTCCCTGAAAGGGCGATACCCTGAACTTAAAAATGTAAACATAAAATGCAACTGTTCACAACTGGACTCAGTAACTTCTTCTCAATTTATTCTGTGGCCTAATATTCAGTTAGCCTCCGTTATCGTATTCACAGTGAAATCCTGCCCTTGAGAGAAGTAGCCTACATGAAATAATGACGCCATGAAATGGCTTGACAGCTTGCCACATTGGCAGCTTTGAAGATCAAAATGTCCTATCTTGATGCCAGATGTAGGCCTAACAGTTTAAATAGCTTATTAAAGAGCACGAGATTTGAAGCCCATATCAGCCGTCTCACCACTTTCTTCCAGCTTCAGACTAAAGCATCATTGAACGTTTTACCGCAGCAGCCCATAATCAGTGGCATCTCTGCTAAGGTAGGTCTGGGCCCAGTTCCCCGAAAGCATCTTAAGCCTAAGAGCGTCGTAAAGTCCCTCTTACGAACGTCTTAAGATTTTCCGACTGTTTCCCGAAACCATCGTAGCTTAAGAGCGTCGTGAAAACACTCGTAGATCTACGAGTGCTCCAGAGTACTCGTTACCGGCTCGTTATCGCTACTGTTAAGAGCGTCTTAACAGTACTTTCTACATTCTAAGTTGTAATTCCTCTGTATGTCCTGTTGGTCACCAATGGGAACGTAAAATGGATTATGTATTCTAAGTTGTAATTCCTCTGTATGTCCTGTACAGGACATACAGAGGAATTACAACTTAGAATACATAATCCATTTTACGTTCCCATTCTTTATTGTGTTTACCTGTGATGAATCAGATTTTAGCGTGCAAAATAGCCTACGTTAAATGGTCATAATAATGTGATGAAAAGCGGACAAAAATGCAATCAAGTTATGAAACGAGACGTTGCCAGAATAGTTTGACATTATCTTTGCTAAGTGAATATTTTATTAGGCCTCTGAGGTAAAAAGCAGAGAAAGCAACATGTGGTGTAGTCTGTAGCCTACTGCATCAAAATCTAAGCCTACACATTTCCTCTCTTTCTTACTCGACTTCTTTCTTATCTTCAAACGTGTTCTTAAGTGACACCGCGAAAAAATATTGCATGGGGCAACAATCTAATCTTAAAATAATTACAATTATTTATATCTCTGTGTGGTATATAACCTACTTGGGATGCTTACATGCAGATGTCAAAGTGTTTCTATTTTCGTATTAATGTGAATTAATGTGTAGATCCGAAGTATAAATGGTAGACCTATAGCTGTGATGTGCAGTCACTTGACATCACCGTCAAATCAGAGGATATTTCAGAACTATTAACGTGGACAGCTCCCCTTAAGAGCATCTTAAGAGCAGTGCACGCGCGTTCACGCTACGAGCATGTTCGGGAAACAGTCGGAAAAACCAAACGAACTATCGTAAGATGAATCGTAGAAAACCCTCGTAAGAGCGTGTCTGCGATTGTTCGAGAAAGCACTCTAAAACCATGCTATATAGGCTAATGTCTTTGCTATATTCATTAAATATTTCAAGATAACATCTGTCATGTAGAATTTAAAGAGGCCCTATGCAACAATTTTTAGCAAAAATGACCTTAATTATGCAGGTTAAGAGTCGTTCTGATGGTTCTACAACACTTTTTGGGTCGTTTGGTGGGTGCTTCGTCTCCCCCTAGTGCTTCTCCGCGGAAAAACCGAATATGCAACTTTCTGGTCGCGGTCCGAACACGGTTAGCACTCTGGACTTGTAACCGGAGGGTTGCCGGTTCGAGCCCCGACCAGTGGGCCGCGGCTGAAGTGCTCTTGAGCAAGGCACCTAACCCCTCACTGCTCCCCGAGCGCCGCCGTCGTAGCAGGCAGCTCACTGCGCCAGTATTAGTGTGTGCTTCACCTCACTGTGTGTACACTGTGTGCTGTTTGTGTTTCACTAATTCACCGATTGGGTTAAATGCAGAGACCAAATTTCCCTCACAGGATCAAAAAAGTATATATACTTATACTTATACATCCGGATGTAACTCGGAGGAAATACTCGAAAATGTAGTCAGATTGTAGTTTCTAGACTGCAAAACGGACTCCGACTTGGCTTTGTTGCTGTTGAAATTGTAAGTAGCCTACCCTTGGGTGAACTTCGTTTTTGTAATGTGATTTGATAGTCTCTTGAACAATGTGTTTGCTCAACCGTTTTATTGTGAGCCCTATGTGTTTAGCTTGGTTTATTGATGGCTAACTCGCTAGCTAGTGGGGATTTAGCGTAGCAGTCACTTGCTACCCAGAAACAGCGAAGGACATCACCATGCGAAGGATATCACCATGCTACCCAGAAACAGCGAAGGACATCACCATCAAATCAGAGGATATTTCAGAACTATTAACGTGGACAGCTCCCCTTAAGAGCATCTTAAGAGCAGTGCACGCGCATTCACTCTACGAGCATGTTCGGGAAACAGTCGGAAAAACCAAATGAACGATCGTAAGATGAATCGTAGAAAACCCTCTTAAGAGCGTGTCTCCGTCGTTATCGGGAAACTGGGCCCAGCTTCGTCAAGAAATGTTCATTAGTGAACGTGCTTGCAGATTCAAACATGCGCTCTTCCTCCAAGAAGAGGCGACTCGGAGCTCAAACACGCGACAGCACTTTACCTCGGGAAAGCCTTGCCTCACTGTGAAACAGTAGCCTACAGCCTTGGTCAGCTCCCATCTCCTCTCAAAGTGCGGAGAATAGACACGCTTTTAAGGGCTGGGTCTTGATGAAATTCACCACTCTCACAACCTCGTTCAAAATCTCATTCAGGTCGGGACTAACTAAGCTGCCTTGACACGAGCGCTTCCCTATGAATAACACAGTGCGTCCATTGCGCATCGGGTGCTACCTGGGCCTAGGCTACAGATAAAAAAAATAATAAAAAAAAATCCTGTTTTTCACGTCAGTTCGCGCCCCACCTGGCATGTCTCCGCGGCCCACAGTTTGAGAAACGCTGTTTTACCTCTCTGTCTCCACTCTCGAATATTTTGTTAATGCGGAGAAAATACGTTTTTAATGTGCAGTGCAAATGCGGAAGTTAAGTTACCAACGTGGGATAGAGAAAACTTTTGAAAAGGCTTTTAACATTAGTTGTATGTTTACGGCAACTCATGTAACGTTAACCTAACGTTATTGTAAGGTAGGCATCAGTAGGCTATTTATTATTGTGATTCTCACAGCTTGTGATTCTTATAACTAGTTTGGCCTACATTAATAGTAACATCCAGCTTGACTCAACTTCACTGACCCCAACTAGATCGGCACGTAACTTGGGCGTTGTAATTGATGACCGACTTAACTTCTCTGAGCATGTAGCTTTTATTGCAAAATCCGCTGCTCTGTTTACCGGCAATGCTACAGCAGACTTAAACTGCCACCTTGTGGCGATAAGTTGTAATACATTTCACACAGCAAGCGCGAATGAAGTGGCCATTTCTAAATAGGACCCACAGTAGGCTATGTGGCAACACAGCCAATATATTTTTTTCAAATGTGCTTTATAAACATACAATACTGCACTACAAAAACGCAAACCCAAATAATGATGCTTTTCCCCTCATTTTCATTGCTTATTTTGTTAGGCTATTGATTGAATTGATATTGTTGTTTATTATTACTATTCTCCTTATTATAGTTTGACCAACATTTTAATCTGTTCCCTGTTCAATTTTAAATATTATGTTGTTTTGTATTTGTGTGTCGCTTTGGACAAAGGCGTCTGCCAAATCCATAACCATACATTTGTCAATTTACCGTAAAACTTCAAACAATAGCTGAGTCCCAAATAGAAGCCTGTCTCTTTTAAACGCCTGGTTTCTTTTTGTCTCTTTTAAACACCTGGTGTAGCCTACATTTGATAATAATCCTGGGTTTTTTTTTTCTTCTCAGAGGAAGATGTGAAGAAGAAGTTCAAGAATCTTAGGACTGTATTCATACGGGAGCACAGCTTGGTGCTTAAGAGCAACAAGTCTGGGGCTGGAGCTGACGATGTCTATGTCCCGAAGTGGAAATATTATCAGGTCTTGTCCTTTTTCCGTGATGCCTGCAACCCTGATGAAAGTTCAGACAATTTAAATTCATTTAGGTCGTCAGAGTTGATTGTTCCAACAACCTCCCAGACCCCAGAGAACACGGCACCTCTTACTCCAATGTCATCTCGCCCTGATGATCACAAGGCTGTGTCTGATTCTAAAAGCAAAAAAACAGATAAAAAACAAAAAACTAGACAAGGCTTCTGAGGCCATGGACTATGCCATTGGTGTGCTCAAAAGAAAGGCCTCCTCATCACATGCAGGGTTTTTGTATTACTTAGAGAATGTGCTGGATGACATGCCAGAGAGCAAAGCAAAAAAGCTGAAAAGGCAAGTAATTGAATTGGCTCACACTTTGTATTCAATTATATTTAAGTGTGTCAATGTACATTTGCCAGACTGGCTGAGAATAAAATAAACAACATGTATTTGATTTGTATCGTTCAATTTATTATCAAGTAGTAACCATTCCTGAGTAGTGGCAGCATGGAAAAAGAATGCTAAACTAGGAAATTGCATTCTCTTGCCAGCTTACTGCTCCATTTGTGTTGAAGTAGCTGCAGAACTCCTCTCTCACTTGTTTTGCTTGTAAAGATGGGTTTCTGTCTGAGGAGGCTGCAATAGGACTCAAACACTCTGGTTCCTGCCTCCACGCCCCACAAATTATCTGACCTGTTTCTGTGTCTTCTTGATCCACCAGACTGGGCGGGGTATAGGTGTAACGGGTAAGGGATCCAGTTCGCAGGTAATTGTGAAGAACACATGCCGCTTTAGTTATGGTTACAACTTTGGAAGGTTCCAGTGGAATTGATTGACGAAAAACTCTAAATCTATTGGCTAAAACTCCAAAAACATTCTCAACACACCGACGTGCACGAGAGAGCCTATAGTTGAAAATCTGCTTGCTGTTATCAAGTTGTGTTCTTGGGTATGGTCTCATTATCCATGGCTTCAAACCAAAGGCTTCATCTGCCACAACCGCATAAGGCACAGGGAGTTGACACCCAGGCAGTCCTTTTGGTGGTGGTATGCTTAGTGTGTTGTCTTCCAGTGCCTGACTCAGCCCACACTTGGCCCAAACCCCCCCATCACTAATCCGGCCATTTGTTCCCACATCTATGTAAATAAATTTCAGGTCTGCATCTGCTAGGGCCATCAATACTATGGAATTAAAGCCTTTGTAATTATAGTAGTGGGATCCTGAATTTGGAGGAGGCTGTATGCTGATATGCTTCCCATCCAAGGCACCGATGCAATGGGGGAAGTTCCATCTTTCCTCAAATCTTTTGGCGATACGTTTCCATTCTTCCTCTGTGGATGGTATTCTGAGGTAATTGGGTTGCAATGCATTATAAAGAGCTTCACAGGTCTCAATGACAATTTTGGAGATGCTGTGTCTACTAGCCCGGAATACATACTCCAGTGAGGAGAAGTTATGCCCTGTGGCCAGGTATCGCAGTGCTATAGCCAGTCTCTCCCCTGCTGGTATCGCCTCCCTCTTTACTGTGTCTTGTCTACTTAATGATGGTTCCACTAGGCTGAGCAGGATGTTAAAGGTGTGCTGATCCATTTTTTTGTAACTCCAGTTTTTGTAACTAGGAGGATCTTCATCTGCCAGCTCCCTTAGTAACTGGCTGTAACACCCTAGTTTCCTTCTCAGCATCCATCTCCTGGTCCATGTTCTTTTTTTTTTTGTTGCTGAAATGGATAGAAATAATGTTGATGTTTTTGCCAGTCATCATTATTGGCCTGTATAGCTGTCAACCTTCCCGTTTCACACATACATTTGCTTTTTTAAACGGTCTTCCCATTGTAATATATTCCCGTCAATATCCTATACTTTTAATACTCTCATAAAATTAGCCCTACTATTGAACCTATTACTACCGGTGGTGTAGTCTGTGATACGCAGGACTATGCAGTGTACCCACTTAAAATTTCCTGAATTTCCCCTTGGGGATCAATAAAGTATCTATCTATTTATCTATCTATCTATCTATCTATCTATCTATCTATCTATCTATCTGTCTAAAAAGCATCACCATCTCAGTATACCCACTTAAAATAGGCAAGGATACATATTAACATTTGGGGTTGATCACAATATACTCACTATAGCTAACTAATACATCACAGTATACCCACTACAGCTCACTAGAATACACCACTGATTACTACTGCTATTATTATTACTAAAAAACGGTCTCTGGCTAAAATATGTTTTTTTTTAGCTAAAAACATCTGCTAATACATTTTAACTTATACTTACTTGAGAGAAATAAATGCTGAAGCCAAGACAAGAGTGACAGCTGCAAATGTCTCAGTGTCCATGTCTGCTGTGTCTGTCTCCTTGGCGACAGATTTCTCTCATCTGATTGGTTGTTGCTAGTTGTGTGTTGCCCTAATTAGTTGCTGTGTGTCTCACCTGGTTGCCTGTGGCTGGCAACATTTCCCGGCAATATTGCCCTAAAAGTTCCCCAGTGTATCATCACCTTAAGACGCTCTTAGCCGGTAACGAGAACTCTGGAGCACTCGTATATCTACGAGTGTTTTCACGACGCTCTTAAGCTACGATGGTTTCCATAAACAGTCGGCAAATCTTAAGACGTTCGTAAGAGGGACTTTACGACGCCCTTAGGCTTAAAGGAGAATTCCGGTGTGATATTGACCTAAAGTGTGTTGAAACATGATACCGAGTGTGAACGTATGTCTCATAGCTCACCTCAGCTTGTCCCCTGCACTCAGAAATCTGGCGCTAGTTAGCCAATGCTACCAACACAGTGTTTCGTTGTGGTACCTCGGGCATCGGCCTAGCCATGCAAATACACAAAAACACTGTGTTTAACCAACATAAGCAAAGCAGGGCTCTCAACTCATACCGTGAAACACATCACATGACGTAAACCACGCATGCCTTTTTATCACGTTAACTTTTAGTCCTTGTTTGCTTCCTCCGATATAGCCTATAATAAGAGTTGAGCTTACGACGGGATCCATGAATTATGTAAGGGATAGGCCTAATGTATTGTCCACTGGTAATTATCAGAAAATAAGTCCCGACAGAGAGAACAGAACCCCGACGCGCAGCGGAGGGGTTTTGCTTCGACCTGAAGGGACTTATTTTCTGATAATTTCCGGCGGACAATACATTATCCCGCTTATTACACGGCTACTTGCCAAAACGAGAAAAGAAACCTAACACAATGGGTCTTTAAAATTATTTTGCTACCGTTTCGTGTCTTCTGCTGACAAAATAAATAGTTCGCCACACAGATAGAACTTTTACATTACATTACATTACATTACATTACATTTGGCTGACGCATTTTTAGCCAAAGCGACTTACAACATGGTAAACAGTTTAAGTTTTAGAGCAATTCTCAACAATTTTAGGACAATTTAAAAAGCATTAGAGTACAGTAAGAATAAGTGCATCAGTGAGTGCTGTTTTTAACAGTTACTTGTCAGTTTAAGACGGCTGGTGAGTGCTAGGATCAGCAAGACTTGTTGTAAGTGTTGCTATGAGAGGAGATGTTCTCTAAAGAGCTGGGTCTTCAGGAGTTTTTTGAAAATGGAGAGGGATGTCCCTGCCCTTGTAGGAACTGACAGTGTGTTCCACCAACGAGGAACAACAGATGAGAAAAGTTTGGATTGGCTAGAGCGTACCGGTGGTAGAGCTAGACGTCGTTTGTCTGAGGAGCGCAGAGGTCTGGAGGTAGCGTATCTCTGTATGAGGGCATTCATTTGATTTTGAATTTGATCTTGAATTTGATGCGGGCCGCCATAGGTAGCCAGTGTAGCTGGATGAGCAGCGGGGTAACATGTGCCCTTTCGGGTTGGTTGTAGACCAGGCGCGCCGCCGCGTTCTGGATCATCTGAAGTGGTTTCACTGCGCAGGCTGGGAGACCTGTCAGGAGGGCGTTGCAGTAGTCGAGTCGTGGGGTGGCTATTGCCTGAACCAGAAGTTGGGTAGCATCTTGAGTCAAGTAAGTCCTGATTTTCCGTATGTTGTAGAGTGCAAAACGGCATGACCGGGCGACTGAGGCAACATGATCTGAGAAGTTTAGCTGGTTGTCGAGAACAACTCCTAGATTTCTTGCAGTCCTGGTAGGTGAAACAGACAGGGAGTCAAATTTGATGTTGATGTTGTGGTGTATGGTAGGTTTAGCTGGGAGGACCAGCAGTTCAGTCTTTGAGAGGTTCAGCTGGAGGTGGTGTGCCTTCATCCATGTAGCTACAGTATGTCTGAGAGGCAATCCGAGATCCGTGCTGAAACCAAGGGGTCATCGGGTGGAAAGGACAGATAGAGCTGTGTGTCGTCTGCATAGCAGTGGTATGAGAAGCCATGCGAACGGATAATCTGTCACAAGGAGGTGGTGTAGATAGCAAAGAGAAGGGGGCCCAGCACTGAACCCCTTTGGTGAGATGGTGAGGTGCAGATAGCTGACCAAGTCATGATACGTTAAACGAGCGTCCTGTGAGGTAGGATTCAAACCAGGAGAGAGCAGAACCGGAGATTCCCATGTTAGCGAGTATAGAGAGAAGGATGCGGTGATTAACCGTGTCAAAGGCAGCCGATAAGTCAAGCAGAATGAGTACTGATGACCGAGCGGTCGCCCTGGCTTCTTTTAAGGCTTCTGTTACAGACAGCAGAGCCGTTTCGGTAGAGTGGCCGCTTTTGAACCCAGACTGATTTGGATCCAGAAGGTTGTTCTGTGAAAGGAAGTCAGAGACCTGTTTGGAGACTGCTCGTTCAATGCCTTTGGATAGGAAAGGCAGGAGTGAGACAGGGCGTTAGTTCTCGACTTGAGCAGGGTTGAGAGAAGCTTTCTTAAGTAACGGTCTTACCCGGGCCATTTTGAACGCTGTTGGAAATGTGCCGGAGGTTAGTGAGGCATTGATCACATGTGTGATAGCTGGTGCGATGGTCGGGCTGATGGACTGAAGTAGGCTCATAGGTATAGGGTCCAGCGAGCATGTGGTAGGACGGCTGCATGTCAGGAGTCTAGATACTTCACTCTCGGAGAGAGGTGTGAATGCTGAAAAAGATGTTCCAGCAGTCCCTAGAGGTTGTAGGAGTGCGGTATCTGAGTCAGATGCGTTGAGTGGGCATGTAGAGAATTGACTGCTGATTGCCGCCACTTTGTAAAAAATGAGGCGAGGGTATCTGCAGTAAGGCTGGATGGAGGAGGAGGCAGCTGAGGGTTGAGTAGCGATTTGAAGGTTGAGAAAAGTTTTCGAGTGTCTGTAGCGCTGTTGATTTTGTCATTGTAGAAAGCCGTCTTAGCAGCAGTGATGCTGACTGAGAAGGAGGTCAGGAGTGTCCGGTAGTTTTTGAGGTCATCAGTTAGTTTGGATTTGTGCCATTTCCTCCAGAGAGGAGAAGGTGTTGAGTGGAGGTAGACCGGAGGCAACCACAGAGGAAAAGTGCGTTGGAGACAGGTTCCGGATGTTGCGGCGGAACGTGACCATCGGCTGAGGAGCCGGAGGCTGTTCTGTCAGGCTGACGTTGAACTGGATGAAGAAGTGGTCAGAAAGATGGAGAGGCGTCACCATGAGGGTGTCTGTGCTGCAGTTCCGAGTGAAGATCAAGTCAAGCTCTTTGCCAGCTTTGTGAGTCGGTGGGCTTTGAACCAGTTTGAGGTCAAAGGAGTGGATCAGGGCCAAAAAGTCCGCTGAGCCTGGGGCATCTAAGTGGATGTTCATATAGCCTAGAACAAGAAGCGGACAGTCATGCTCAGGGATGGAGGATAGCAGAGTGTCAAGTTCGTCCATAAAGTCGCCTAGTTGGCCTGGAGGGCGGTAGATGACCAGCACATAGAGTTTTGCTGGGGCGATCACTGATGGAAATTCACCCCGCTACTGCCATTTGTTGGAGATCAGCAGGCCCGTCCCACCTCCTCGTCCAGATGGGCGAGGGGTGTGGGATAGTGTAAGGTGAGTGGAGAGTGCAGCCGGGGTGACAGTGTTCTCTGGTTTGATCCAAGTCTCAGTGAGAGCAAGGAGTTCCAACGAAAGGTGGTTGGCATAGGCAGCTATGAAGTCCGTTTTGTTGACTGCGGATTGACAGTTCCACAAGCCCATGGAGAAGGAGGTTTCTGTCGGTGAGGACCGTTTAAGTTGCTGGAGGTTAAGGCGATTTCTGCCCCTTTTGGCATGATGCCGTTTTCTGCGATGGCCGGTGATAACAGATATGGTGGAATGGCACATTTTTGCCTTTGTCGGCGCCTGTGCTCGGTGAACCTTGCACAGGTAAACTTGCTCGTCATGACCGCGTCCGTCTTAAACGAGTACGGCTGCAACGAGGGCTGACGCTTATGCTGACGCTTCAGCAACAGCCTCTATTGTTATGCTGACAGGAATTGCAGGAACTTTGCGTGGCAACGTCTTACTAGCTTACTTTCCCTTTCAGTGAAATTCCATTGCAATAAGTGAACAGACGTCTTGCGGAGGGATATGAAAGACGTTAATCAACCCGTTGCCATTCTCACTGCAGTGTGTGACGAAAGCTCCCTGGAATCCTGCTTTATTTCACCCGACAGTTGACTAGTAGGCTACCCATGTTCATCAAGGTAGGCGATGCATGCTAATGAGCCTAGCAAGTAGCATAGTTGAGTGTTTGTGTTCGTAGCGCAGCAATGACGTCTACAGCTGTTGTTCTGTCTTGCCGTAACCAGGCCCTGCCTTTACGTTAGCTATGCCCTGTACATTGGCTCAATATTCCTTTTTTTTTCCATTTATAGCTGACGCGCCCTCCCTCCTCCACTCTGACTCCTCGGGCCTCTTGCCCATAGCACAAACAAGGCCAAGGTAGGCAGCAATGGCTTACTTGTACTGCCAGTTAACCATGCAGTAATGATTGGGGTTGCTACATGGGTCTAAAAATATATGTATTTGTATGTTATTTATATTTTAAGATTCAAGTGCATACATTTTGTACTGATTAAAAGTTCTTTCTATTGATAACTGTAAAATGATGACTTATGTAGCATATGTGATAATTGAAGATGATGTATTTTATTAGTAAAATCTTGTTCTCTTGTTTGCTATAGATCACAGCTGGCTGTCAGCGTGACAGCCTGACCACTGTTTTCCCCTGATTAAATTTAGTTTGTCTTTTTTTTGTTTGCATGCCCCTAGTGTCCTTAGCCCATTATTGTGCCTTCCGATGCCAAGTAGCGGCGCTAGGTTGGTTTATGGTCAGGGTGAGTTAGTTGGTTGTTCATCCCCAGTTTGTCTGTTTTTCTGCTTTTCCCCTCTCCTACCCTGTCGGCACTGGCCTAGCCGGCCAGTGTTTTTGAGCAGCCCTCTTAACCACCCGCTCGCGGGCTGCCTCAGTTAATGTTCCCCTCCTGATTTTTCTCCCTTTTACTGGTTTGAGTTTTATTATTTTTATTTGTTTCCTCTTGTCTCTTTGCCCCTCCTAGCTGTGACCTATTGTAACATTCTGCTAGATAGCCAATGCCTGTATAGCAGTAGGCTCCTTCTTAGTATATGCCCTAGTGGCCAGTGTGGGTTTCAAACCATTTCATGAGAGTTCTTTAGTGTGATTGATTACTTACTCCTGATGATTGCAGTGTAGTGGCACTTGTGGGTGCGTGTGAGCACAGTTTTGTTCCCTCCTAGTCGAGCGACTGTGTATGGTATTTTTCTAACTAGTGCTTAAAAGACAGTCACAGCTGTACCCAGGTATTTTCCCTGTGTCCTTGTCTTTGTGTTATCCCCAAGTTTATTGAGTTATTTTTGTTTGTTTTTGTCTGACATTCCCCCTGACCAAGTCTCCTTTCCCCCTCCTGGAGCAGTTCAAGAGAAATAAAAAGCAACAATTATTGACCAAAGCTCTCTGTTCCTATCCATTTATTTGGGTCACCTGCAACGCATTTAAGGTCCACCTTGTTACACTTGTTACTGTCATCTCAAAGTAATTTGTTACATTACAATATTACTGTCTTTGGATTGTAAGGCATTACACTATGTTTACATTACTTTCACCAAAATAACAGGAAATATGGATTTGGTGTTCTCAATAGATCTTCATGTGTTCAATGCAGCTCATTACACGGCAGGAGGTGATGTGGTATGACATAATGATTGAGCTAGGCTTAAAGCTAACAAAAGAACAATATAATGGTTGCAGTTATGGCTCATGGGACAATGTAGGCCCCAAAGGTCACTCACAACTTAATATAGTAAAATATAGCCATAGTGAAATTGTATGTTGACTTTAAATGGTTCTCATCATTGCTGGTTGCCTATCATTCCATTTACAGTGGTATAAACTTAATGCAAATAGTTTGAGAATAATGGTTACGATAGATGACTTTTTTTTTTTTTTTTTAATTCTTGGATAATCTTCTCTGGTGCCAATTGAGCATTTCTCAATTTTGGATTAAAAAGCAAAGTAACTTCAGTTACTGAGAATTGTACCGAGTAAAATATTACTGAAATTGTAATTGGTAATGCCTTACATTACTGCATTACAGCAAAAAGCAATGCATTACTGTAATTACATTACTTTTTTAATGCATTACTCCCAACACTGCTGAAGAGCCGTGTAATAAATTTATGTATTTTATAAGCTACATGTGCAACCTAAAATGCATATGTGTTTTAAGACACAGCCTACTCAAAACGAGTGAACAATAATGAAAATGTAGCCTACACGTCAGTGTTTTACATATCAACGAATGACTAAACCAGGGGCATCCAAACTGCGGCCCACCACGCACTTTAATCCGGCCCGCCGAGCATTTATTAGTTTATCATAGATCCGGCCCGCCACACTTTAATCCGGCCTGCCAAGCATTTAATTAGGTTATCATAGCTTGCTATTTTTTTTTCCAGCGACAGACGACGTTGTGGTTAAATTTAGGCTACTGCAAACTGCTTTACACTCTTTCTAAAAAACGTTTACAATGTCAATGTCAAAACAGCTTGTTACATCGAGATACATAGCATCTCCATTGCAGCAGATCTAACTACCTTATGCTACTCCATTTAATTGGGAATGCATTTGAGCGTGCACAAGAGGGAGAGAGCGCAATTGCAACAGTTCCCACTACTGACCATTTACAAACTGTGAGCGGGCACAGCACTAGCCATAGGCTATTTGAGTGGAGCTGGCAAAGGGTCTTAAATTGCAGTGCACCATTTATAAATGAATTAAAAAACATCAAATTAACAGTATTTCTTAAGAAATTAATTTTCTACAACAAAATTACTTTGTTGTAATTACTGTGCCATTAACGTTTCCCCAAATATTAACAAAGTAGCACACTCAAATTTGTTTGGAAGTTGTTTGGAAGTCGCAGTCAATCTATATTTGCTGTAATTTTGGGGAGTAAATGTGAGGGGAAGAATTTGGGTGAGCCAGATAGCAAGTCCAATATGTTTAAGGGAAAAAATATTTTTGTCACTAAAATTAAATAATAATCGTGATAAATAATCGTGATCTCAATATTGATCAAAATAATCGTGATTATCATTTTGGCCATAGTCGTGCAGCCCTACCACACACACACACACACAGAGAGAGAGAGAGAGAGAGAGAGAGAGAGAGAACTTTTCCATCTCTGATAACTGTTATGAGAAATCTGTATATCAAGTCACTCATGTGATGTGCTCCATCCCCCTGTTATCACACGCCTTAGATAGATCACACTGTGTTCTGTCTCCAAAAAAAAAAGTTCTCCACCCTCAGACCCACACACCCCTCTCCTTCTCCGCACCTCGCATACCCCTCGCTCCTGGGACCCGCACGTTGCGTAAGACACACATATCCTTCTGTTCCTAAGCCCCAGAGCCTGGGCTACTGCCCTTCCTATTCAGCCTCCTTCTCCAACCCCCAGGACTTATCTCTGTCCACATGCCTCACATCTGATCCCGCAGTGACAACTTCAGGAAGCCAGGAAAAATCATGCACACTAATGTACACACACACACACACACACACACACACACACGTATGTACACATTCACTCACAGACACATATAGACACACTGAATGGGGTCGGACTGGAAGCTGAGACAACTTTAAATTTTAGGGTCAGCAACCCAAAATACTCATACTTGTACTTACTGTACTCGTGTCACTCAAACCCCCTGACTCACACTTTAAAACACACACACACACCCTCTGTCCACTCTCCCATCTCTTTTTTTCTGATTCACACCCATACGCCCAAAAACACACTTATACCCATGAACACCCAGTTCTTTGTCCTTAAATTTCCTGTATCCTGCAGATTTGCTGAACGCCGGCTAAGAGTCCAGTCATTACTGGACCGGGGCCAAGTATTTGGTGACAAAATCAATGTCAAGTATATACAATAAGAGAAGACTTAACAAGAAGATATGGAAACAAACAGTATTGGAAAAAAGAGAATGAGGATAAAAAAACACTCAATGATAGATAGCGATAATGCATGACAGAGAGCGAGAGAGATTTCAGATTTCATACCTTTGCAGGTGAAGGTGGAGCACACAATCTGCAGGAGCAGTGGAGGCAATGCAACTGTGTGTTTGTGTGAGAGAGACAGAGAGAGAGAGAGAAAGAGAGAGAGAGAGAGAGAGAGATCCAGCCCACCACCTGCAGTCCTACATGCGCACAAACAAAGAAGAAACACCTTCTTGGAACACAGGTAGTTAAGGCAAGGCCATCTGTGTACAGTTCACATTGTGTGTGTGTGTGAGTGTGGTGGTAGTTAGGTAGGGTGGGTGTATGTGTTCCATCTTTTGAAAGAAACATGATGTGCTTCACTAAACAGACCTGAAACAAAGTGCGCACGGACGCACTCACACACACACACACACACACACACACACACATGAATATATTACATTTTCCCTCTGGAGTGGAGCTCTGTAGTTTTCTAAATACACATTAACCAAGTAGCCAGATTTATACAGTCGGTAACACCAACACCAATGTACTGCAATTGCCTTATGAACAGAATGAACAGCTTAAAGATGAACCATATCATAGTCTCCCTATAGATACTATAACCTACTGTATGCATTTTGTATAAATGTATACTTTACAATGTGTTACAGACAATATTCATTACAGCCAGCCCTAGATATGTCAGCGTCCTTTCTCTAAGAACACTATGTAGGTACAGTATTTTCTTTAGATTGTTCTGCTTACACTCTAGACAAACACCTCAGGGATCAGGTTCAAATTCATTGTAGCTGCAGCCTGTCTCTTGTTATGGGTTTCTTGTCCCCAGAGGGACAATGACAACAGCAACCCTGAAGAACTGTCCCTGAACTTTTTATGAGATTGTCTCCTTTACTTGGGCACACAATAAGGTGGGAGTACTAGGTCATTATCCGTCACACTTTTCACCACAACCCACTGCCATCCTCAGTGGCCCAGCATAACACACTATCTCCAGTCCTTGATATAATACTGTGTCTACTCTCTGATCACAGAGGCTGGGGTCACATTACTAGGCCAAATGTGATTTATTCACTTGATGTGACATAACTGATGTTGTCACAACAGTGAGAAACAGTGCTAGTCACATGGAATCTTTTTTTTTTTGGGCCTCTTCCATATGTGGCCCCATAAATCAGATACAGGTGGGATTTTTTTTTGCCATGTGACCGCTGTCTGAATAGTTATATCAGAATGAATGTGACTTCATTGACATTCATCAATGTTAGGTTATAGCATCACAAGGTTATAGCATCACTCTGGAAATGGAAGAGAGCAACGAAGGTAGTCAGGCAGTCAGGCTAGCTGCCTGCTGTGCGCGTGTTTGCTGTTGTTTCACACATTTAGTCTAGGATTGTCACCAGTCCACAGTGGGGTAGGAGTCTAATATTGGCCACATTTTTAAAAAAAATCAGATTTCAGCAACAACAACAAAAAATCAGAATTAAGCATTAAGACTTGCTGTGTGATCCTAGCCTAAGTCTCAATGAGGTTTCAAATAGGATCTTTTCAGCCTCAACCAGCAGGTGCAGAGTTGCTGGGCAACTTTAAAACAGTGATGTGAAGAATTTAAAGCACTGATAAACAATAGTGGCCAAAGAGTTGGAGGTTAACATGTCTACTACCGAGACATGTTAACCTCCCATTGTGTTCCTGTCTCATGTTGATTCATTATCACATTATGTCTGTAAAAAATGTGGAGAGAAACTGTATCAGTGACAAGCCAGTGATAATGGTGTATTGTTTGCAATTTGCTCCACCAGTTAAACCACACTAACATTAGCTAAATACATATATACATATACAATACAGTACATATTCTTGTTCTCTCAATAGCTAATTGCTAATACATCCTTAATATCTCAGTAGTCAATAGCTAATACTTAATTCTTAATCTTTTAATACCAAATAGCTATCCTCAATCTTTCAATAGATGCTAATGTCTTGGTTTTCAGTTTGCCCTGCCTTAAAAGCACTGAAAATCAGAAGAGTTACAAAGATCTGCTGACAAAGTCTTTCAAGGTTCCCAGTAGGGATGGTCCAGATATTATGTACTGTACACAGAGTTCTTTCCACAATAAACACTATCTGACAGTCACCTGTGTTTATAAGAGTAATGAAAAGGTGGCATTAATGGTTGGATCAATAGTACTTTTTCCATACAGAAAAGTATGCATTATGGAAATTCCACAAGGAAAGTTAGGAAATGCTGTGTCTATACATCACAGGCACAAAAAAAATACTTTTTTTACTTGTCCATGCTTGATGCAATACACATTGACAGAAGCATAACCAATTATTTTACCTGAAATATAATGACTGAATGTGCAGGCTATGGATATGAAGAATGAAGTTTAGATTAGTACTCTTAAAGCTCTTTGGGTTAACCCTGTTGTGTTAAATGTGCTATAAAAAATAAATTGACTTGACTTGACCTGAGTAGAACCAAAAACGAATCTCTTTGGTCCAGACATGGTTAAAGTATATGGTAGTTGGTGAGTTGGTTTAGCAGTATGGTAGTCCTGATGATGCAATCCCCATAAGAACACTTTAAGGTCAAGGTCACACTGGCGTCAGCCTATGTTTGCCAAACATGGGCAGCCTGTGAGTGTTAAAAGATGAATAGTTCAAGTGAGTGCCATCCAAGGCCACTGATGGTTGTATGTTCAGATCTCTGAGCCACAATGAGGACTGGTGTCTGTCATAGTTAGAGGAATAACAACAACTTAATGACCAGTAAAACCCATCTTATAACAAGATGTCACTCTATTTTTCATTCTTTGCACAAATAACACCAGCATTGTATCGGTATTAAAACTACTTCAGTCTATTTCTTTCATGCCATACTCTGCAAAAAGCTCTTTTCATTCATAGACAGAATGGACAAAATAGAACAACTAAAACTACATGTCCTCCGAGAGTTCCAGGACTGGACAGACCAACAGAATTGGTTTTGGTAATAAAAATGTAGTCAAAGAAGCTACTATTTTTGTTTTGTGCTATATAAGAATTGCACACTGTTAAAAGTTGGAGAAGGAGACCACCTCGTGTGTTGGCGTGTGGTCTTAGTTCACTGTACTCTGGGATGCCTATGGTAGAATGCAACAGTCTAGATATGCCAAAAGTGCAGCACTTAAACTTACATAAGCATGTCATGAATATGTCAATGTAGATGCTGTAATCTCTAGTAATTGTCCAGTGATGTAACAAATGTCATGTTGACCGTATTAGCTCTCAAGATGATGCTATGACATCTAAGTTAGCATATGGCGTAAGGGGTTATGCAGTGTTTAACATTTTGGGAGCTATGATGTTGTAGTTCAAAAAAAGTAACTTGACACTGTCAAATGTACTGTATGGACAGTAAGTGTCATGATGAGCAACGAAAACAGACAGCAGCATATGCTGCTGCAGTTATTTCAGTGTTATTACGTCTGAAGAAAAAGGCTACCTTCTTTGTTATGTAAAGAACCTGCGCAAGCCTGAGCGACGGTATTTTGGGGCACAGTGGGAATTAATGGCCGACTGGAGAAGCCTTTAACTGTGTCATTATCTCATATTATACACATTGGAGAACATTTTCAAAATTAACTTTCATAGCCTTATTGCCTTTCCTTGAGCTTTTTATAACTTCTGCTCAAAATATGCTGATGTGTTTTCAGCTATAGAGCATTTTCCGTTATGCAGTCACAACTTTCATGTGATGTGAGTTCCACATGTGGGTCTTGTCCCAGTTCATGGTTTCTAATGGGAACAGGAACCTGATATCAGTAGAAACGGCCACGTTGAAATGACGCGCTCGGCCAAACTGGTTTGAGTGCCAGAACATATTGTGCGAGAGTCATTGTGCTTGAATTTAGCGAAAGAAAGGAGTCTGGAAAGGTGATACTGTGAGGAGGATGGATGAAGATAATGAAGTGAATGCCTTGAATGGGGACACAAAACAAAGCAATACAAGCTGCCCAACACCACGTCAAACATGCTTTGTAGTAAACCGAATCTTTAACCGGAGACAGTTTTCTGTGAATATCTCGAGAACCGTAGGGCCTAGGAGGTCCACCTTTTTTGTATGTTGGTCTTAAGGGGGCATGTCAACCTATCCCATTACCACTTATTTCATGTATAGCGCCACCTAGTTAAAAATTAAAAAGCAAAAAATTAGATGTTTTCATCACAATATCTCTGGCTGACATGGTCAAAACTGCACGAAATTGAAAGTGTAGGATAATTATGACACCCTCCGAATGCATGCCAAGTTTTGTGGACTTTCGTTCATGGGGGGCCTTACAATAAAATAATTTATGTGTACATTTAGTGACCGTACACCAACAAGGATTCCTAGGACACTGAAAGACCGGGGTACATGAAACTTGGTGGGCATGTAACCCCACATGGATAGCATGGAATCATCGTTTTTCGTTTTGATTTGTAACCCCCCCGTTGGACTGGACCCCTCGAAAGGAGGGTAGGGCAGACACAGTTTTCTGTGAATATCTTGAGAACCGTAGGGCCTAGGATGACCAATTTTTTGCGTATGTTTGCCTCCAGGGGTCATGTAAACCCATTCCATATGCACACATGTGCATAAACAGATACACACGCACACACATACATTCACAGTAATCCTACAGATGACACATACTCACACAGTAGACATATATATGCATGCATGCACATGCACACACACAGGCACATAAACAGGCAAACACACAAGCACATGCACATGCACGCACACACCCACCCACCCACACACACATAAACATAAACATGTACATGCACACATGCACATAATTCAAGAATTTCTCAGAATTATGAACAGGCAAGATGGGGGTGGGGTTGTATAAAATGTATTTTACATGTGAAATCTATGAACTAATCATGTTTTGGTACTTGTTGTCTAGCAAGTGTGCATAATGCAATTCAGTGAGACAGTTAGAATCATATATGCCTTTCAGCGTGACTTATTTTTGTGGAAAACATGTGCTGGACTGGGCGGCGGTCATATTTTGTACCGCTCTGCGGTACATCTAGTTATTATAAATAAAAAGCAAATTCTCATTTGTATATTCTAAAAATAAATGTATAGTGTGTCATACTGTGAGATTACACAAACATCTTCTGCATGGTATCTTTAATTTCACATAATAGATGGAGTCCATGATGTTATCTGATAATTTGTGATAGTCAGCTAATTGCTCCTTATTCAATAAAACTCTGGTAGGCATAGATAATCCTGTCTCAGCAAGTATTCTGGCTCGGACTTTGCCATAAATAGTTTCACCAAATAAATGTTGCATCATTATTAGGGATAGGCAATACTTTGGTTGAACTCAAATGTCAACAACCTTTCATCAAGAATAACAGATTATACCTTTAACTGGGTCATTCATGTTCTACTATAAATTCACCTGTGGTTAGGTGAAGGAGTGCAATGTATTTTAAGCAGGAAGATTGTGTGAGAGACTTTGGTTTATGAAACCCATGATGGACAAGATGAAGACCAGTATGGTTTTGGCCCTACCAAACGAGCCTGTTGGTTAACCGACATGCTTTCAATAGCGCAGTGGAAATATGTTGTCCTGTTCTTTATTGTCCTTGTTGCTAAAAATGTCACCCAAAGATTTGGGGGTGTACATGCTTTCAATGAGACAATATTAAATTCGTGGCTTGTTGTGACTTTTATATCCGCAACATACGCCCTCTTATGCCTCATTCATTTTGTCTCTCTTGCATCACAACAGGGTTTTTACATAAAGCTGTTTTTGTTGTGCATAATTGAATCTTGATCCAAAATGCTGCGTACTAATTAAAGAATGAGCTTTCTAACCATCGGAGCAACATCTTTCTTTCTGTGCTGCATTGTGGCGTCATAGTCGGTATGTTCTAAATAACTTACAGTAGCCTCTCCAACTTGGAGCTATCCTGACCATGTCCAAATGCCAACTAATACATCACATATTTTAATAAATTTGTCTAATTCCTTCCATTAGTGCTGCATGATTCCAAACTATGTGCTTTTTTTCTCCCTTTTTCCTTTCCCTTCTCTGGGCTTCCTTTAATCTTCCATCTTTTCCATCTCTATTCCCCCACTCTCTCTTTTCTCTCCCTGCCTCTCTTCTTTCTTTCTTTCTTTCTTTCTTTCTTTTTTTGTCTTTTCCGCTGGCCTACTGTAACAGCGGATGGCTGACACTGAGAATGCCTTGCTGTAACATTTGCCCTGCACATTTGACCCTGATGTGGTCGCTGTGGGTCCTATGGGTTCTCGGTGTTTTGGGCCTAATGGCTCAGAAAGCGTCCGTCCTTCTCCCTGATGCGTCCCAGTTGCTGACAAACAAGCAAACACGGAACTGCAAGGAGCTTGTCGGCCACCCTTGCTGCTGTATACAGACGCAGTACCAGGGTTGGGGGTTCACCGCGGGTTAGTGTAATGTCTCATGTGTAAATCATTAAGATGACCAAAGGAAGGGTTTCTTCACTAGGCCTCGGCCACTGATGAAAAGATCACTCAATCCTTTTCATAAAACGAACACTGACTTATTTAACCTTGTGGAATGCTATCATTTTCAACATGGTTAAATAACATGTTAGTGCAAATGAGATTTTGTCATAGTCTCTGGATACATGTTGGAAGTCTCTTAAAGTAGTTGTGGCATTCAAAGGTTCCGTTGGCAGTTTTTCAACACGCTCAGCGAAATTCTCATCAAATGCAGACACTCGAAGGTATGTTTTGTTTTTTCCTTTGTGAAGCTTACAAGGACCTACTACTTTCTGTTTGTGATTGATTACAGTGGAGGCCTCCCGTGTATCTTCTAGATGTAGCCTCTCCCAGCTATTTGCATGTCAGAGCTGGTGTGGCCCCTCTGTGATGCTAATGTGAGTTAGCAGCACGAGGGGAAACAGTCAGCAGTCCAGGCCTGGACCCTCCCCAGACAGACAGACCTGACGGCTTGGCGTGCCTCACAGCTTTCCATTTCCACCCCCCCCCCCTCCCCCCACACACCCCTCCTTTTTTCCATGTTGAATTTCATATTTCTGTCTCACTATCATCTACTGTCGAGTCTCCCCAAAGCAAAAAAATAATAAATCCTCATTTTATTTCCTGGCGTTAGCGGTCGCTAACTTCATCTCCTTCATCCTGCTGAAGTCTCCCTCCTGGTCTGAGATTTCATTTAGAAAGAGAGATTATTTGGTAGCTGAATGAACTGTGAAAACATCTAGGGCTGGTAGGTCAATATAACATAATGTAAATGTGGCTCAAGGCTAGAGGCAAGGTACTAAAGTAAAAGTAAAGTCAAGCTACAATGCAGTCAGACGTGTTGATGTATTTTGAATATTCTGTACTGTATAGATAATCATAATTTTTGCAGTGGGACAATGTGCAATGGCTTTGACTAGGCATGAGTCTCCATTAAATAATGAACAAAATGAAAAGCTGAAAAAAAGGAAAAAACGATGGAAAAGAACTGAACAACTGTTCACTGGGAGTAGATTGTGCAGTGGCCAATTTAGGCCTGGTTCCCAAGGCCACTGTTTTGAAGTATGATGTTGTCCCTCTGCATGGACATGACACTGTGACGATGACAACATACATGAGTTCAGATAAGCTGCACAGGCCAATGAGGAATCGGTGTCCGTTCCGTCCTCAGATGTTTTCCATTCTTAAATTCCATGGCGTGTTTGATGTGATTCCGCCATTCACTTGTTCTAATCGGCGCATCGTAATGACTTCTAATCCTAATGGGCGTTGTATTGATTGGCCCAATGTAGTCATCCCTTCCTTAAATAATGTGGAATAATCAGAACCATGAAGATTCTTTTTTTTTTTTTTTTTACATTTTTCTTTAAACAAATTCACACAACATGTTTTGCCATTGCGCCTAGTTTGAAGGTTAATCTGTTAGTTTTTCCCTCATTTGGATATGCCCTGCTGTTATTTGAACGCAGCTGCCCCTAAAAATACTATTCTCTTCTTGTCTCTCTGAGGCTTGGGTTTATTAGCTTTCCTTGGACGCATCACATCAACCTCTGGTTTCCTAGAGGACCAAAGTGATGCCAGAGTAATGGTCCTCACACAAATGAAATGCAGGATTCATTTGACAGAGTGCTATTTATATATCCAGGAATACTGTTTTTTTTTTCTTCTTCTGTCATTTAGGTCTCAGTTGGAAAATAATTTTCCTGAAAGACTATGGGCTGCGAAAGTGCTGTGTGTTCACTGACAGCACTGGTGAGGATTAACACTGGCTGATGCCCCATCACTCGGCGGGACCTTACTGTACGATAAGTCGTTCAATAGGGCTGTTACAAATGAGGTAACTAAGAGAGAGAGAGAGAGACATTTGTATAAGACAGGCAGCAGGTTAATGGTTATCCCCCAATGGCCAGCAAAAACAATAATGGTAGCACCACTCTCTCAAGTGCAAATGGAAATCTTTTTCCTGGTTACCATCAAGTCTTCTCTGCTTTCTCTATTAACTTCATCATTCTCATACGGTTCAAACTATTTGCCGTCACATTAGTGTTCCGGTGTCAAGAAGAAGGAACGTTTCCTAGAATTGTCATCACAATCCATGAAATTGGTCACACAACAGTGACATCATAGCACAGTGTACTCACGCTAAATCACGACAGCCAGCTCTCAGCACTCCATGGTCCTGCAAAGGAACCTGCAGCCAGCTCCTTTGTCTCTTGTTCTGGAGAAATGCAGTATACTGAATATGTGTATTGCACCTCACCGAGAACCTGTTGCAGTGTCTCGCATGAATGTTGTGTCACATCAGCTGGGTTGATTATGCGTTTGATGGTCAAAGTCCCACGTCCAGTGGTGGCAAGGCATTCTTGGTTGTCCAGAGCAATTTTTAGAATACTTATTGAGCTTGTAAAATTTAGTACAGGACACAGAAGTTTGGACACTGTCGAAAATTTTCTGAATTCGGATTTATATGTGTTTGTGTGTTGTTACTGTGTGTGTGTGTGTGTGTGTGTGTGTGTGTGTGTGTGTGAGAGAGAGAGAGTGTGTGGTGTAAGTGTAAAGAGAGAGAGAGTGGGAGAGTTAAAGGTTTGGAGGGAGCGAGTATGTGTGAAAGAGAGGACAACAAAGAGCAAGAATGTGTGCGTGTGTGTGTGTGCACGTGTGTGTGTGTGTGTGTGTGTGTGTGTGTGGGTGGGTGGGTGGGGGTGTGTGGGTGTGCACGTGTGTGTGTGTGTGCACATGTGTGTGTGTGTGTGTGTGTGTGTGTGTGTGTGTGTGTGTGTGTGTACAGCATGTGTGGTAGTGGAACTAAGTGCAAAGCACACAAGGAAGGGAACAATAAAGAAGTGGCTGACTGATCAAGGGGAAGGGAATCTTCCACAGGCAAACCCATTCGGCAGCACTTCAGAGACAGACAGAGCCTGACATTATGCAATGCCTTGCCCTATTTAGCTGGAGCTTCACTTAACGGCGTGTTTATGAGGAAACAGAAGTAAACGAGTAGAGGAAAAGGAAGGATAAAAACAAGTAGGACAAGCAGTTTGTTACTATTTATATCAATTACAACAAGTAGTAAACATTAAAGGATCCATTATGTTGTATCTTATTTTAAGGTGTACTGAAGGAATAGCAAGTGGGAAGCATCACATACAACCGATAAATTGTAGATGATGGTGACCAGCCTGTTTCAAACTAGAAACTAGTTATCAGCTCTTTAAGCCTTAAATGAAGCGGACATTTCGGTTTCTTTCCATTCCCTCCATTTCTCTTTCTCTCGCAGACACACACACACACACACACACACACACACACACACATAAACACGCACAGACATACCATCCTCCTTTGTCAGCTAGCATAGCTTTGGAAAATGTACTGGCGTTTATTTGTAGTTAGCGAGTGGAGAAGAGGGGCCTGTAAATGGTTCCAGCCATGTTTTTTCCATGCTTTCTTCTTCTTTGAGTGTCTCTTGTGGTTGACTCAGCAACTTTATGACGATTCTCTCTCCGAGCGCCACTTTGTTGATAAGCCACTGACAGGCCCCACGCCGCCCCTTAAACGGATCTGAAGACATGTGTTGTGATCTCGTAAGCTTTGTTTTACGACAAACATTTCGGGGTGATTAATTAAGCGTATTAAGTAAGGTTGTCACGTAATTGCAGTTTTGATAGAACCTTTGAAGCTTGTATAGTGTTCCATGTTTCTCGTTGACTTTTTCGCAAGTCACACCAGTGAACACATTAAAAACAAAAGCCACAGCCTGACTTCAGTCTTTGACTCTTATGGGCTTATTGTGACAGAGCGTGAAAGAACATAACGGAGGCAAAAGGAAACACTGACATCAAAGAGGCTCGTGTCTGGAAAACTTGTGAGATCCCATTGAGATAATTAAATAAAGGAAGAAAAGAGTGTGTGAGAGAGAGTGAAAGAGAGGGAGAGAGAGATAGAGAAAGCGACGGAGGCATGCTCTCTCACGCCCATGTTGCCTAAAAGCATGCTTGGAGAGATGTTGATACCGGTATCTGTAAAAGAGAGAGAGAGAAAGTAGCTAATAAAAGTTGTGCATGAGGCTGCAACATAGTGTCGTCTGGGCAGAAGTTATGGCATGAGGGTAATGTCCAGATGAAGTTAGTCTGACCTCTGACCTTTAATTATGAATGGACTTAACAAAAGATAAACACATAAAAAAAAAATGCAAATTGGGATCATGAATAGGACAGTGGTAGCGTAGTGGTTAAGGAGCTGGGCTAGCATGCAGTAGCCAGAAAAGTTGTGGGTTCAGTTGACCGGCTTCCACAGTCGTGCCCTTGAGCAAGGCACTTAACCCTTAGTTGCAATGTAACAATGGCCTGGTAATATAATTGACATGTAAGTGGCTTTAGAAAAAGCATCTGCTAAATGAATAAATGTAAATGGACAAATTGGACACGGAGGGGAAAAGCAAACAAAGCAGCTAACATTAGCAGCAAAATTCTTTTTTTCTCTCCATGACTCAGAAACAGCTTTTCATCAGTTTATGAGAGAGACACACACAGAGACAGACAGGCGTGGAAGTTTGAATGCTTTAGGACAGCAACCACACCACACTTCTCTCTCTCTCTCTCTCTCTCTCTCTCTCTCTCGCTGCCATGTAGCAGGCTTTATATGCAATGCAACGCTTGGCTGTTTGGGAAGGAGGCCGTATCCTGGGGTGAACCGGCGTGGGACAATAAAAGAGAAGACCCGAGCCATCAGCACAGTCCCACAGCCAGACCAGGCCCAACCACACCGTCTGGGAACCTTCTCCTGTTCCCCCCCCTTTCCTCCTCCTCCTCCTCCTTCTCCTGTTCTCCCCCCCTTCCTCCTCCTCCCTCCGCCACTCATTCAGGCCCTTCTCTGTGGGCGTTTCTCCCTCTTTCACGAGAGCATGAGTTTATACTTCAGCATTATTCAATGATGGAGAAAAATCCAGACCTCTGTACAGTAACAGTTCAGACTAGAGAGTTATAGTCATGGGCGGATTATGAACTTTTGGGCCCCTGGGCCCAGATGTATTAAGGGCCCCCCCACTAATTGTCGTATATGTGGGAGAGGGGGTTTGGGGGTCCTCCCCCAGAAATGTTTTAATTTGTTTGATGTGATTTCCTGTATTCTGGTGCATTTTGGGGATGGCCAATACTAAATTCAATCAGATTCATAGCCTACATCCTGATTTGTTGATATTGAGGCAATGATTCCATGCAAAGGCTTGGGCTTCAGGGCCCCCTGACCCCTTGGGCCTGGGCCCAGTAGGCCCATGCAGTAATCCATCCCTGGTTACAGTTGCTACATATGGTGTCAGAAGTGGGATCGCTTGCTGTGAGGCCGTTAGAGGCATGTCCAGTGGGTGTCGCTTGCTGTGAGGCCATTGGAGGCATGTCCAGTGGGATCGCTTGCTGTGAGGCCGTTGGAGGCATGTCCAGTGGGTGTCCTGTGTGAGATTAGGTTGACCCCCTGTGTGACGGACCCCAGAGATGGTGTTTGTTTGTGGCACCCTGGGATGGTACTGTGAGCCAGTGTATGTAAACGGCATGGACACACCTCCTGAAGGGGAGGCCAAAGTGACGGAGTGCTGTTGTGATAAAGCTGCGGGTTTCATAACCAAGAGACCTTAGTTTGAGACTGACTGCTCTCTTCCCCTTCGGTACAACACTTCACAGTTTATTAGCAGCAAAGGCACTTCAGAAAGAAGTGGGCCACTTCATTGTTGTTATATTGTTAACCAGTCAAAACCAAGAACGTCAAAGAGCATTGTCATGAACCAGGTTCAGTGTTTCCCCTAGAATTTTTTCCAGCAGCGGTGCTGTTGATCGTAGGAAGCCCCCCCCCCCCCCCAAAAAAAAAAGAAAAATTTGAAAAAAATACTCAAATGGTGACTCTTCTGGTGGATTTTGTGAAAGAAATGGACAGATTGAGTTACAAATTATGACATAACCATCAACACAAGCATTTACAAAGCATGATTATTGCAGTACTTGAACAGGATTATTCATGTTTTTCTTTCACCTTTTTCATTTACATTATTAGTAATTAGCCACTGTACAACTGTACACTGTAGGCCACTGTACAAACTATTACTACTTAGAATATACAGTGCTGTGCATCAGTTAAGGCATTTATTTATATAATAACATTTACTTATTTACGATACATGATACATAAAAAAATAATTGATGTCCTATTTTTTTTTAATTAAGGCATTAAGACAAAGGACAAAATATGTGTTTTATTCCTCCCTTTAGTCAATTTCAGCATGGGTGTCTTTTGCACAGCACTGTATAAACTAAAGACTTCTCTTTCATGTCATTACACTGTATTGGTGCTGTGCAAGTCGAATTGAGTGCCTGTCACTTTAATGCCGTGACGGCCCGTGAGGCTTGCTTGATTCTCACGGTTTTAAGCTAACTTAGTAGCTTTGTTGTGCATGGTGCATAAGAATATGTGGATGAAATGAATTATGTTTTCCATGTCATTTGGTAAAATAAATGCTCAAAAACTCGAAGAAAATCTATCTTGGATTATAGGAGATAAGTGTCTTGTATCATTTCTATAATTTTGGTAAGCTCTACAGGAATTACAAACTATCTCCAGATGTAAATGGTTGCGTATCCTATTACTCAAATTCAATTAAACCCACCAATAGGCGCTCTAGACCTTAGTTTCACAGCCTAGGTATGTTAGCAACACAGGGCTTGAAAGCATTGCCTGTATCACAAACAAAAACGAAACAATGCGTGGAATTTATCTGGGAATAGGCTACTAAAGATAGGGGCGAGCTATCTCGCTGGCATGTTCCTTGGTTAACATAATGTAGGCTACGTTTTTTTGCACAAAATTGCGTCTGCTAATAAACTTAAACATAAACACAAACAAGCGTGATCTCCTGTGAAATCCCTGACTGCGCCTTCAACGTTAGCCTACTATTATTTGGTGACATCAAACCTGAACGAACGGCAGCTGTTCCTGAAGTTCACTTGCGTGTTTGCACTTTTTTTGCACTTTTTTTTTTATTCCAGGTGCGGCGCTGCGCTGCTGATGAATACATTGTAGGGGAAACACTGAGGTTCTTTACCAGGCCATAACAACACTCACTGTGTTGTCCCTCCTGACAGATGCAGAGAGGGGGGATTGAACTGTGGATGGAAAGTATCAGACCCCGGAGTTGACACATCTTCACCTTCTTTCTCTCTCTCTTTTCACTCTCCCTCTTTCCCTCTCTCCTCATGTGGGGTCGAGGGGGCAGAAGAGAACAGTCCGACCAGGGGCCTCAGGCAGTCGCGCGGACGCCCCTCTTTTCCCGGTCGCCACCGCCGTCGGGTCCTTTTCTGCAGCTGTGGCTCCAGCACAGAGAGGCGCTTTGCGGCCCCACCTGTGACAACAAACATCTTTTATTGCCTCCAACCAGCACGCTGACGCCTGTATACTTGGGATCAGCCCAAGGACAGGAGAAGTGTTCCCACCCTCCGATCAAGACCTCCTCACAAACAAATTCATACACTCACACACAGAACAACACAGACACTCAAACACAAACACACACACACACACACATATATATATATATACACATATACACAAACTCATAACTCATACACACATGCAACACACCCACCCACCCCAGTGTTTCCCATACATTGACTTATTTGTGGCGGCCCACCTCAATATCAATATTGACCACGACATAATGGATTTCCTGGTTGTACTAAATTGTGCTTAAATCTGGTTAGAATCATAACCACACTGCACTAATTTGTTAAAAACCGATACATTCAAGTTAATTCTGCAAACCTACCACCACAAATAGAATTCAATTCTGTGGGAAACACTGCACCCACATATAAACAAACACACAGACACACACATAGACACAGATCCAGACAGTATTTTCCCCTCACAGGACATCCCTGTGTTCCAAACGGACACATATTGGGGGACCAGCTGATGACGATGATGTCCACCTCTCCTCTCCTCTTTGCAAGAGGGTTGTTCTGCTGTGTTATGTTTGTGGTTGCTAGGTCTCTGGGTGACCTTGCCAGAGCAGAGATCAAGAACACACTCCAATAACCATCCCTACAGTGTGTTTGTGTGTGTGTACTGTATGTGTGTGTTGTATCTAGAAATGCATCTAATTTAGTTTTAAACATTTTGACAGGTCTGCCCTGCTCTGTGCAGCTTGTTTTCTGGGGAAATGATAAGTTAATGTTAAGATAGTTCAGACCAGTAGCCTCAAACACCCGGCCCACAAGACAGTTTCTTGCGGCCTCTTGGGTTGATTTATATTTGTATTGTAATTCGGCCAGCATATCATATATATACCCTTTGGGGATCAATAAAGTATCTATCTATCTATCTATCTATCTATCAATTTTGCATTCCGTTTTCTGTTCTGTTCTGTTTGCTTCTTAAGAATACTCAACATGTTACTGTCTATGCGACCTGCCAGCCTACTGAACTAATGTTAGCTTTGGGACTGCAGTTGCATAGACCAACATCAATTGCATCAGTTAGCGTTGCTGTGGATGGAGCTAGGTAGTTGGATGTGGATGGAGGATGGTAGTTGTGATAGCACTAGTCTAGACGAGTAGATGATGCGAGTCATTCTTCGTCATGAGGAAACAACCTGTCTGTTTCGCACAAGGGCAAAAAAAATGTAACGCACCATTACCATCAAACATGCAAATGTGTAGCCTGTGAGACACAGGAACCAATTTCTGTTAAGGGGTGCGTTGAAACGGATGGTATGTGCATGGCACCTATAGCGCACATAAGTGCACCCAGGCCTAGACCCTTAAAATCATGGTGAAACAGGGATTCAGGGTTTTCTCCCCAAAAAAATCTTGAGACTTTCAGTTTGAGATGAACAGAAATACTAATGACTGGCCCATCTTCTGTCTGACTCACGTCAACATTATCCCATGCATTATTGGCCTACCACATTTCACTGCTTGACTAAAATAAAAACATATAGGCTACCGTACATGGACATTGCCATAGGTTGCTTAACTCATGTTGACAATGGAGAAAACTATGGGTGTAAAGATTAACCGATATGTATCGGTATCCGTTTTTAACGTGTAAGATACGGCTACATCGATACGTGAAGCCCCGTATCGGAATAAAACTGAAATGAACCGGTCGTTATATCGATTTACTTGTTACGAATCGGTTCACAACCATTTCTGCTCGCTCAGACTCTCATTTACGTTCCAAGCAGCGCGTTCATCCCACATCCAGTTTTGAAACTATACGTGGCATGGAATTGTGGGTAATGCAGTTCGTTTTTGGCTACATTCATTGCCCAAAGTTGTCAAATGACCTCATTACCCATACATCTACTGCAACTTAAGCATGTGACAACTCGCACTCGGTCGTTTGTTTTACAGTTTTTACTCTTTTGGTACTACCAATTAAACACTAAACAGCAACGATAGTCTGTAGAGTATAGCCTTACGTTTGATGAAGGGATTTCCTTAATGTTAAATAATAATTTGGCCCTTGCTAAAACAATGCACAAATTATTAGCCAATTATTTTGTTCATATTCACTCAGACTTGTGGCATTATAGGTTTCTGCATTAGGTCTACCGTTGGAACAAAATAAACCCAGAGAGTTCATTGATATGTAGGCCTATTTTATTCTTGTAGGCTATATGAGAAAAGGCCAAGAGTGTCTTAAGCACTGTTTTATTTTATTTCGGTATTGTCTTACCTCAACAAGGCTACAGCTCTATGAAATCAATCAGATATAACTCTATAAAATCTATAAAGTCTATAAAAAAATATGTTGTATTTGCCTGCTGTGTTTGACTGAAATGTAGACTATTCTTTTTTCATTTCAATACAGTATATGAAACAAACCTCAGTTTAGATAATCATATTCACACATTTTTTTGCCTAATTGACAACCATGACCATGATAACTGATAATATAAAATTAATGTGCACCTTGAGCAAATAATAAAAAATCTTTCAGAATGCTTTCCATTCTTCAACTGTATCGAATTGCATCGAATCGCATCACATCGAATCGTACTGAATAATTTTTTATGAACATGTATCTTGTCTTGTATCAAATCGTGCCCATGTATCTAGATGCGAATTGTATCGTCTTTTACATGAGAGATTCACACCCCTAGAGGAAACATTTAGCATACATGGTTTCTAAAAACGTGGTTTTGTGCCAACATGTTTGTAGAAGCACAACCACAAGCAGTCTTGTAAACGGAGGTGCATTTCCCCCTTCTTTGCTTAGCTGTAGCTCATGTTCCACATTAATGTAGACTGTCGATCACAGCAAGGGCATGCAAAACATGTTTTTTTCTTTCAACTGTATGCCGTCACACATACACAGTCAGCAGACACTGATACCGGAAGAATGCACTTGCCACAAATACTTTTTCAAATGCTGATTTTCTTTTATTCTTTTTTTAGCTCTTATGTCCAGACCTTGGTGACCTCATAGCTGGCTATGTGACTACCGGTATGTCATAGATGACACAGAAAAAATGTACAGCTGCATAAGGTCACCTTTAGACTCCAGTAAGAAATGTCTAATGACCAACTCACAATGTCAATTTATCAATGTCAATTTATTTATATAGCTCTTTTATAAACAACAACAGTTGACCAACGTGCTGTACATTAAGAGAAACAAACAAACAAAACAAAACAAGACTTCATACAGTACAATGTACAAAGATAATCAAGGGTTTATGAAAACCATGCATGTAGTAGCACTTCCCAGTTTTGGTAATACATTGCTTTGCACTGAACTCTGTATCTCAACAGGTCTTTAATCCAGAAAACCCTGTTTTAAAAAACCCAGAAAACCCAACATCAGTCCATCAAGAGTCCTCAGTCCAGCAGCGGTGATCTCGTTTTTCTCCCTCTATGTCTATGCCCTGTGTCCGAGTTCTGTTGACCTTCAGTTGTCTCTACACATTGTTCGCATAGGGCTGGTTCTTATCTCGTGTATAAATCCATATTTGTAGGCCTGTACTTATCAGTGGGAAAGACATCACATTGATATGAATCAGAGGAAGACCGCAAGGTCGAAACGTCATGTGCCAAAAAATGAGAAAATAAACTAAAAAAAAAGAGTACCAAGGAGTGTGCAAACTTTTTTCTTTTTTTCAGTGAAAGCAGAGATACAGACAAAATGCTGCACTTACTTGACTAGTGCAATCAAATTATAAGATGTTAACGGGCCAAAATGTATGTATGTACAATGTACACCCTGACTGAGTGCTACCTTTAATTGAAGGGATATAAAACGGGATACTGAATGAAAGCAATGTAGCTGACATTTCCTCAGTTACTTGAACTACAACGAAGAGGAACGTTCAAGGAACGCTTTCATCAGGTGGTTCACAGTCCAAGATACGGAAGTCGGCATGGAAGTTTGGAATGCTTTCATTGACACAGAGAAATATATCGCTGTGTTTTGAGGTTATCTTCAGAATATCTCCATTAGGCTACGAAGTGGTCAGGTAAGGTAAGATAGTGGTTAGGTAAACAATGGATGAAATAGGCTATTGGGCTATAGGATATAAGGCTCTCGGTGCGCTTGTCTGTTCCCGGTGAAGCCAGGTGTGTTTGAAGCTGCCGCTATTGTTAATGTCATAAGTGTCCACACGTACGCGGTTGGCTGTTGTACTAGGGAATCAGCATGTTATGATAAAGTACGATTTATATGTGTGTTAAAATTGTTATTAATGGGCAAGATATTCAGTGTCAGTGTGGAGATGTAAGGAGCAGAATATAATAGAAGATGCCGTTAACAGCATCCACCGGAAATAAATGGCCGTACAGGAAGAGCCTTTCGTGCGCATACTGTACTAAAAAATTGTGGCCCTTGATGGAGATTTAAAGTTGGTGAAGAAGCTCCGGTAAGCTTAGTGGTGTTAAGGAGCCACACACATGGTTTTCCTAAGCTGTAAATTTTATGGATAATTTCTGATGTGGTTACAGATTTATACCTCAACACCCCCCTCCCCCCTTCAGCCAAAGCACAGCAGCTGTGGGTAATTACTTTCTCTCTCTCTCTCTCTCTCTCTCTCTCTCTCTCTCACTCTCCTTCTCTGTTCTCTTTGTACCCACTTAATTCACTCATGTTCTTCTTTCTTCTTTCTCTCTTTCTTCTTTCTCTCTCTCTCTCTCTCTCTCACATGCATTTTCTCTTGTAGCTTGGTGTACTACACTGGCATGACAAAATGTACATTTGTGTTGCCAGAGCGAAGCACATATGGACCATGGCAGCTATGAACAAACAAAAAGTCATAAACGAGTAATATAGCAATAAAACAATAAAATGGAGGATTAATAGGCGCAGGTCCTGGTGCCATGCGTCTGTGCGCTCTCTCTCTCTCTCTCTCTCTTAATATTCTAGTCTTTGTCAGTCTTTTCAGTACTGTTCGTTCAATTTCAAGGTACACTATTTGTCTATTAGAAAAGATGAGCAAGTGGAGCGGTGGTGCCAAATAAAGAAAGGGAAATTAACAGAGAGAGGTGGAAAGCAGGCACAAGGAAGGATCTCTGAGAGAGACCAGAAAGAACAGGACATGCACTAAGTTATCTGTTTAAGATATGCATATCTACTCAAACTCGATCATGCATGATAAGATACAACAACAACCTTCTGCTTGTGTGTGGTGCTTCATAATGGTCTGGTAGGTGGTGAGAATGAACTAGTGAGAACGCCATCCTCTGGTGCTTATCTGACTCTACACTCTCTCTGTCTCTCTCTCTCTTTCTCACTGTCCAGGCTGCGTTAGCTGGTGTGGCATGCCTGTGATTGATCACTAATCAGTCTGACTCATTAGAGTGTGTGTGTGCGTGCATGCGTATGGGTGTGTGTTTTGAGTGTGGAGTGTGTAAACTCATTAGACTTTCTTTTTCATACATGGGTGTGTGTGTGTGTGTGACTGTGCTCTCATGTGTGTGTGTGTGTGTGTGTGTGTGTGCACTATGTGTGAGTCAGTGGGAGAGTTGTTGTCTACAGTGTGTGTGTGTGTGTGTGTGCTATGTGTGAGTCAGTGGGAGAGTTGGTTTCTGTGCGTGTGTGTGCGTCTGTGTGTGCGCGCCTCTGTCTGTGTGTGTTTCAAGTTGAGGAGGTGGTCTCGTGTTTTTCTGGAAGTTTTGTCATTATGAATGCAGTATGCATTATATTACTACAATATCTTGCGGATTCCAACTGCCTGTAATATTTTCCGTAGTGCTAATATTTTCCATGATATTTTCCCATCCAATTTACTCAGATTCTCCCGCACATTATATCATTTAATTACGGCGTCCACGCTTGTGCAATGTTTATTTGTGAGTGTTCCATCTGTCTGATAAATCACTTTTTAAAGGATAATTCCCGTTTATATAACCTTATTTAGAATGATGTTGACAAGCATCACTTCTATAACACTCTCATGAACCCCGCTTATAACAATGGTTGAGAAAGTTCACCCACCGCAAGAGCTGAAGCTGGCAAGTGTCGACCAGTCTTTGAAAAATATAATGACTCAGTGAACGAGCTTGCAGATCCTTCTGTTTCTTCTTCTCCTCATTGAACTCGTGCAGCCATTCATGCGAGCGGCACGAAGCGGACCGAAGATCGGGAAAAAAAAACAATTACCCTCTTTCACACCTTTAGCGAAGCAAAGGGCCACGGCACGTTATGAGTTTGATATATCTCACACAGGCCCCAGACTCACACCTTCCCAGATTGGGCCACTGTGCTAATGGTATCTGGTTTTTGTTATAGAGCTCGATGCGATGTTGTGGTGGAATAAGAGAACAGGGTCAGCTGTAGGGAACAACATCTATTCAGGCATGAATATTTCCAAATGACCTTACAGGACACTGAAATCATCAGTTCAGTCCAGCTACTAGTATGTAAATGCTGTATATTGTATAATAACTGCAAATAAAGTCTAATTCATTTCCTGTGGCTCAACTGGTGAAGTTAAGCAAGTCGTAACAACACCAACATCATGAATTCAGTCCCCAGGTACCACACTTAAGCTACTGATGAAAGTGTATATTTCTACTGTCAGACACTTTGGATACCTATATTTACTTATAGTTAGAATTAAATGACAGAGACTGGTCTTTAAACATGTGAGGGTGAGAGGGGAGTATGTGCAGACTGTGGCTGACCGATGGTGCCCTCTCTCGGGGGGTAGAGTTGTGCCAAGACTGGCCTGACCTCCATAGACTGGGTACAGGCTGACCGCATGACATCACCTCATGACATCGGGACTGGCAGGGTTGGCATTGGAATGGTTTATTGACCTTCATGGCTTCTTGAACTTCAGGGCCCTCCATTCCAACACACACTTTCTCTCTCTTGTCCACTCACACACACACACACACACAAAACCTCACCTTTACAGCACCCCCATCGGCTCCTCCAGCCTTGAGTCGAAGAGGCTGCGGCTAGCGGCAAATGTCCAACATCCCCCCGGAGCTCATGATTTCGTTTTTAAAAATTTGCAAAAACGCAAAAGTAATATATTTATTTATTTTAGTCCTAGCGTGAAGTACAACACAATCTCTACTCCGGCTTTGAGGGTGTTCCAGTGCTTGTCCTATTAATCCTTCGGCAATAAAAGTAAGGAAAACACACACACAGAGACACACCACGCACACACATAGACGCACAGACACACATTTCAGTTGGTAATAAGGGCACAGTTCACTTCTCCTGTCCTCTTTTCTTAAATGAAGAATTTACTGCCGTGGCTTTGAACTTGCAACCAAACAATAAATCGAACGAACGAGAGACAGAGACATACACAGAGAGAGAGAGAGAGAGAGAGAGAGAAAGCGGGAGACAGCGCAGGGTTTGCGGAGAAGTTAGCGAGCGCCCCTCATTAGTCTGGGGCCTTTTTTAGTCATGTTTCTCGTTAAGACCTGCAGCCATGTTATTTGTTGCAGGAATATTAAGCAGGAACGTTTGCAGGACAGCCGGCTAAGGGGGCAGCTATAATTGATTCCTTACCTTCCGTTTTGGCTGGCTTAGCGATCATTCAGTAATTATAGATATTTCATTCTATAAATCACTGTGTCTCTACAGTCTCCCTCTCTCTCTCTTCCTCTCTTTCTCTCCCTTGTGCTCACTTACTTCTGGTGTTCTTTCTCTCCCTTACTTGTTCTCTCTCTTTCTCTATCCTCTCTTTACTGAACACTCACTCTTTCCCCTCAGGACTGGAGTCAATTACAGTATTCTTAAATCAGATTTTGTCTCAACTGAAATGTAAGTACAGTGGATGTCAATCTAGCAGAAAATGATTAATGCCTTTTGGATTATGGCTGTCTGACTATCAAAGTTAAGAAATCAATGTGATACCCAGATCTATTACTAACTATACCATGACTATATCAAGAATCTTTCTCTCTCTCTCTTTTTTTCCTCTCTCTCTCTCTCTCTCTCTCTCTTTCTCCCTTCTCCTCTTGCCCACTCATATTGTTATGTATTTCTTGGCACGGAAAGAGCTGAACAGTGAATACTTCATTGGTGAAGTCACCAGACAAATAAAAAAATAACTAAAAAATAATGAAAATAGTTCTTGTTATAGTCACGGACTTGAATTGCTGGCTCAGTGCTTAGAGGTACTTGGTACCTGTCTCCTAAAATGCCCCAGCAAGGTACTGGCATGACAGTCCAGAAGCATTTCTACACCCCAGTACTTTGAGACAGTTTTCTCCACTACAACATTTTGTTGTCTTTTTCAAGCATCCTTCTCTTATGCAAAATATTATTGTAATTGTAATACTATTGTAAGATATATATACATACATATAAAAGCCTTGATTTTGAGTATGTTAAGTATCAGTGTTTGTCTTTGTGTTGTAATAATTTCCCTGCTTAAATTGTGGAAGGGGTTGGAGAATAACTGTTTATTTGAGTATTTTTTACTTCTTTACTGTTTTATTTGAGTATTTTTTACTTCTCTACTGTTTTATTTGAGTATTTTTTACTTCTCTTCTCCTTCTATCTCGGGTTCAGGATGGAGTCTACATGGCTGAAGAGTTTGTGTTTGGGCCTCTGCATCCCAACTGGCTAGTTACCTCTTACCTCCCTTGTCTGATAGCAGGAGGCGTCTGGATGCTGTTTTTATGGTCTGAGAGAGAGAAAGAGAAAGAGAGAGAGAGAGAGAGGGGGGGGGGGGTGTGGTGTGGTGCACTCAGGATTGGTTATGGTGCAGTCGGACCCAGCGTGGAGCTCGACCCCACTGCGGACCCCTCGCGCTGGCCCGGCCTGTTAAAAGCCATCATCCGTTTCCGCCAGAATGCCGAGGAGGTAGCGGCGGAGCCAGAGAGGGTACTGGTTTGGCCTGTTCACGCCAAAGAGGTAAACGATGGTGGTCAGTTGGCACCCATCCTCCAGCCCGGCCTACTCAGTGGACATTATGAGAACATTTTGGTTAGCAACTTTACTAAGTATGCACACACACACACACACACACATGTGCACACACATAAACACACATGCACACACATAAACACACACACACACACACACACACACACACACACATGTGCACACACATAAACACACATGCACACACACACACACACACACACACAGGAACCAGGAACACACACATGGAGATAAGTAAGCATATACATGTATACATCCGCACAAGAAAGCATATTCATAGGGACAGATTACACACACACACTTACTCACGCACACACACACACACACATGTATGCACACATATACACACATGCACACACACACACACACACACACACACACACACACACACACACACACACAGAGTGCAGTCTAACTCTTTCACCCCATTTCAGAGCTGCTGCTGATCCACAGCTCAGGGCCTTTGGCCTCAGTGTCAGGAAGCTCATAATATGATGGACTTGAGCCAGCATCCTCAGACCGACTAGCAGCGGTGTTGGAGAAGAAAGAGAGAGAGAGAGGGAGAGAGAGAGAGAGAGAGAGAGAGGGGCCAGCAGCAGTATTGGAGAAGAGAGGGAGAGAGAGGGGCCAGCAGCAGTATTGGAGAAGAAAGAGAGAGAGAGAGAGAGGGAGAGAGAGGGGCCAGCAGCAGTATTGGAGAAGAAAGAGAGAGAGAGAGAGAGGGAGAGAGAGGGGCCAGCAGCAGTATTGGAGAAGAAAGAGAGAGAGAGAGAGAGGGAGAGAGAGGGGCCAGCAGCAGTATTGGAGAAGAAAGAGAGAGAGAGAGAGAGGGAGAGAGAGGGGCCAGCAGCAGTATTGGAGAAGAGAGAGAGAGAGATAGGGGCCAGCAGCAGTATTGGAGAAGAGAGAGAGAGAGATAGGGGCCAGCAGCAGTATTGGAGAAGAAAGAGAGAGAGAGACAGAGTGAGACAGAGAGAGAGGGGAAAATGAAATAGAAGAAGAATGCTTCTGCTGAATCTCTCTTCTCTTACCCCCATTCTCCAGTTGCATGTATTTCTCTTGTCTTGTATAAAGAAGTAGGAGAGAGACTGTTTGGGGATGTGCCTATAGAACAGCAGGGGTTGTGCCAAATAACAAACACTGTAGGAGTGGGACACTGGCCTAGTGACAAAGAAAGACGGATACTGAGGGGAGAAAGAAAGAAAGCAAGAAAGAGAAGGAAAGAAACAAGGAAGAAAGAGAGAGAGAGAGAGAGAGAGAGATGAGCAAATATTAGGGATGCCTTCAACACATCTTGCAATAGGAGGTCATCAAAGACACAGACAGATGGTCTTATGTTATTGTATGTTATGTTGTATTGTATGTAACAACAGATTTGGCAACACTGTTCCCATACAGTCATGCTAATAAAGCAACTTTGATTTGATTTGATTTGATGTGAAAAAGAGACGTCTCTGATCTCTGTTCCTCAGGAGGCGGCATGTGCCTACTGACCCCTTTCCCCTGCAGCCTCTAACACACCTTCACATGTGGAGAGCAACCCCACACGGGCCTGCTCTTTCTTTCTCTCTCTCTCTCTTCTCTCTCTCTCTCTCTCTCTCTCTCTCTCTCTCTCTCTCTCTCTCTCTCTACCCCCCCCCCCATCCCCAATCACCACCAGGGGAGTCTGGAATGCGCATAGTTTCCACTCCACTTTTTCACTCGCAGTATAAAAATAATTAAAGAAGGGGTTGTTAGTGGGGTTGAGTGGCCCTGATGTCTTCCTCCGGAGGCTCTCGTTCTGATCTCCGCGGGGTCTGTTTGCAGGGGTCAAAAGGTCGGCGCTTCCATTGTTTCCATCACAAGAGCTCTTGTTTGATTTTTTCTTATTTTTTTTATTTTGTACTCTGTCTCATTACTGCAGTGACTCTTTTATAATATGTGTGGTCGAGATGCTATAAGTAGCACAGTGGTAGCACACACACATCTCTGCAGACACACACACACCTGAGCAAACCACTGCCACTGGGAAGGCTGATGTCTGAGCCTACAGTAATTTCCTGTATAGCCGTATTGTGTATAAGCGGCAGAAAAGTGTTTTATGCAAGTTAAAAATAATCAAAACCACATTAATACCATATTAACTGCCCCCATGTATTAACCTGCATTAACCATAGCTGAAGAAATTTTGCAAAATCAATGTATAAGCTGCGACCAATAGTTGTGAAATTACGGTATTAATCCTCCATTTTAATGTCTTAAGCTGTATACAGTTCATATGTTTGTCATTGACGCACTGTGAGGCTGGTTTTTATTTAAAATGCTTGAGGATGTAGAGCCTTCTGTGGCAGATAGATAGATAGATAGATAGATAGATACTTTATTGATCCCCAAGGGGAAATTCAAATGTGTATTCAAATTCATTAGTCCATTGGTAACACCTCCACTAACAATTTCTGACTTGTCCAATATTAATACATTTGTTAAATAATGTGGTGGAGCCTCAGCAATCTCATAGCAGGACTGCTGTTTTCTGATCATGAATGGAATTCATGTAGTCCACTTGAATTCCATTATATACATACAGTACATGGCCTATGTGCAGTCCACTGGAAACCCATTATACATTGCCGAAATACAGAGATATAGCTGAATATGAAGTCCATTTTAAACCAGGCTGAATCAGCATGGATATTTGGAGATGCGTTAAGTTAACCTCAAGTTGACTGCTTTGGTTGTTTGGTAATTAGCGTTGTCTTATTTGAGTAAAGGGGTGCAGATGTGGAGCCAGGTTTTCCTCGAAAACATACCTGTGCTCATTCGAAACACATTAAGACGCAACCTTGTTCAGTTTTTCCAATCAGAGGTCTGGTATGGGGCCTGTGCGTGTGTTCGTGGGCAGCCGTGATGGAACCACTCTCTCCTTTTCTCTCTCTCTCTCTCTCTCTCTCTCTCTCTCCCTCCCTGTCTGCACGTGTGTGTATGTGTGTCTCTCTCACTAAAGAGAAGCGAGCTTCTGCTACTAGTTAGCATACATCTGTAGCCCCACAGAGGCCATGCGGCGGACAAACTGGCGCTGAAAAATGAGACACAACAGCCGCATCCAAACTCACTCACGCGCGGCCCATTCAGCTTGCGTGTCTGTGCCTCTCCAGGGATTGTGTGTGTGTTTGTGTGTGTATGTGTGTGTGTGTGTGTGCGTGTGTGTGTGTGTGTGTGTGTGTGTGTGTGTGTGTGTGTGTAAGAGAGAAGAGAGAGAGTTGTTGTTGTCTATGAACGTGGAGGCAAACCTTGCTGTTGCCATGTGTTCCTCTGTCTGTCAGCACGCGTTAATAACTGAGAATGTAACCGTGAGGAAGTCCATCGGCATTTTTCCCAGGAGCGTTCAGTGTTTAACTGCAGCATGCGTTCTTGAGCGGTGATTGCCGAGCGTGGCGTAGCAGCGCGTCACTTGCGGTCTTACTCGTGATATCTCGCCGCCTTATGTAAACTCCCGATCGCTCTCCTGTCCGCCCCGTGCGTCGACTGGACTCGTCTCGTTCGTCTTGGCATTATCGTTGCTCCGGCCCCATCCCCATGACTCATTTTTATGAATGAGAGCGTGTGAGAGCGAGAGCGGCCGGGCCGTGCATGTGCGTGCATGTGTGTGTGTGTTTATGTGCGTGTTTGTGTGTGTGTGTGTGTGTGTGTGTGTGTGTCGGCAGGCAGGCCAGCCGGAGCGGAGATGCTTTCCCACTGACAAGTCCGCTCGGCTGCATGGTCTACCGCAGACCATGTGACCACACGAGGCCTTGTGGAGTTCAGTCAGAGTCTCTGATCAGATCCAGATGTCTCATACACATACTAACATACAGAGAGCGAGAAACACACACACACACACACACACACACACACACGCACACACACACACACACACACACATGCTCTATCATAGGTCTAATTTTTCCATCACACAGCTGAAGCTGTGATGCCTTAGGGGTTCTGGACTGCGTTGAGGTGCCATCTTTACAGAGGTCACCTCCTAGACAGATTCACAAGGCCCACACACTTCCACCTCAAAGATATACACATTAATCAAGATACATAGCTAACCTGCATCTTTTACGGCACCAAAGCACACACAAATCTTACAGCAGCTTTCCATGACACACAATACAGCCTGTGAAGGCTGTTTTCTGAAACATATGTATACAGTATATGTATGTATGTATGTATGTATGTATGTGGATGTATTTATATGTATTTTATTCATCTCCAGTCACACAAATACACATTGGGCTCTAATTTGTATGTAATGCAATGCGTTAAAGGCACCCTTAACAAGATTTGCATTCTATGTTATGCTATGCATAAATTCTATGGCATGCTATGCTTATATGCCAATATATCAAAAAGTCAACATGGTATAAAATAACATAAGAGCTGTGATGACAGCTACTAATAGTAATAATGTGATGCATAGCATTTAAAACTAGACTGCATTTCCCGCGGGAACTGCGAAAGTGTGCTTGCCCTGGTCCAGTCACCAACGCGAGCAGACAGTGACATACGCTATGCTGAACCTGGCTTGATCCAAGCATTCTAACAGTGCCTTTCAGTGTTGGAGCAGTGGCAATACCTCAAAAGCTCTAGGAGAGGGCTATTCAACTATTGGCTTGCAGGTTGAATGCGGTTCGTTGGATTTTACCTTTGGGCCTGCCTTCGAATTTAGCTTCTATGACTGAGATCAAATCAATAAAATAAAATGACAGCAGTGATTGGCTGCAAAAATAAATAATGTCACGCGTCTTGCGCCTCTCAAACTGGGCTATCAGGTAACCTACAGAGGAATTGAAATTATGAAATATGACCAAGGCATTAAAAAGCTGCTTGTTTGTCAGGATAATTTTTCAGTGATTTCCCATTAAGAAGTGGCCACTTCATTCACTGGGTCCCATTAAGAAGTGGCCACTTCATTCACGCTTACCGTGATTCACACAGCAGCATTATTAAATTAATCTGTCACCATATGCCTATGCCTACGTTTGCAAAGAAAACATTTTAATTTGATTCACATGAAACGTTACATTTAATGTACATGTTGACAATGAGTAGGTTAGTTCTGGTTGTTTGTGGTGTTATTGCATCCTTTAGTTATGCCTACAATGCAAGTTCCCTCGCGATTGGAAGCTCCTGTAGACAATAGTAGACGCATTTCAAAACATCGCGTTAGGAGTCCTCGCCACTTCTTTTAAGCTGTCACAGACTTAGGTGCTACTTTTAGGGCTAAAGTGCTTCGTGAATTACTGTTAGTAAAAAAAATAGCAGTCCTAAAGTTACAAGTGACGAAGTTACGAGTGCAAGCATCTCATATCAAATGACCATGGCATTACGCTAAACAACATAAATCCCAATTAGCAACATACATCTGCTCCCTATAGCTAGCCACACAAGAAATGAATGATACTAAATCTCTGCTTAGCATTCTAATAACAGAAGGGGCACATTTATGTTGACCACTACAACATGACTCATTATGTCTGTAACGTTAACTGTATAAAACACTTACTTTCATAAAGGACGCACACCATCCAGCACATACACATGGAAACCGATATTTTAGGTTCTTGGCCACAAACTCAAAACGTATCTCTCTGAAGCCCTGTTCTAGAATCTTTGCTCTGAAGGCTGCGTTGCTAGGCAACATCAAATAAACTAAATGAGAGTCTTTCAGTATTAAATGTGTACGTGTCATTCCGAATGGATGTGTGTGGTTTGCAATTAGAATAAACAAGAAATAACATTTCCAATAATTTCCCATTATAAATTACATAATATTTGCACCTTCCTTACTTGTGAAGCTCACATAATTCTAATGATGTCACCATATGTATGTGAAATGTAATACAACGTTGCAACCTAGCGTTCAGATGTATTTAACATTAACGTGACATTTCTTGCTTGTGTCGTCAACTCCATGCCAGGAAAACAATCTTTTTATCATAGTTTCCTCTTCAGTGAGCGATTACCAGGTCGTTTTTGTAACAGAGATGGCTGTTTATTGTCCCTAGGTTTACAGAAACACCTACTCATATTAATACGTATGGAAATCAAGTTAACACTGCCGACCACTGTTTGTCTATTACATGGCCCAGAATGCCTTGCATGTCTTAAAACAACACAGTAAAACCTAAATGCGCGTAAACATATGAATTTGCATACTTGTAACATTTTTAATAATACTCTCCCATCATGATATTTAACAATAATGAAACATTTATTTTGAAAACCGTCAATGTGAAAATAACGTCAGCAATAAATAGCTAATGTTCTCCTTACCATTTCAGTTTGTAAGTCCATACTATCCCATGGCTGAGCAAGGATTTCATGATTGGGCAGGGCTGCCCAGAGACATTGTGGCTGGCCAGAGACATTGTGCATACTTGGAAGGCATTGTGATAGAGGTGCAACTGCAAAGGTGAAAGGTGGCAGTTACCAAATACGGGTGGGTGGTTTGCCAAATGCTGGAAACTTTTGGAATATTTCTTTTTTTTTTAGCTTATGCACCCTCACATTGGAGTCCCGAGTTCATATACAAAATTTGGTATCGATATGTGACAGTGTTCCTGAGATATGAACGACTTCCTGTTTCGGAGCTTCGACGGCGATTTCGTTTGGCTGTGACGGGCAAACGCTTCTGAAAATGAAAAATCCTTTCTGTAACTTTTGTGAGGCTTGGTCCAAGGATCATGTACGTCAAGTTTCGTGAAGTTCTAACCAAATTTGTGACCTGTGAAACTTTAGTTTCGCTTTCTATTCAATCCAATATGGCGGAAGAATGACAAGGGTCAGTGACATCATTTTCAATTTCCACACTACACCGGTTCCGGCCGGACGTTCCAGAGTTGGACCGGTGGCGATATCTCAAAAGGTCTTGGAGCAGGAGCTGGCCAAAAACCGGGCTTACAGGAATAAGAAAACTTAAGAAGAACAATAAGTGTGCTGCTTTCAGCAAGCACACTTAATAATCACCATCGTGGACTCCATCATGGATGAAAACTTGCTTCCAGTGGTATTTTCCATGATGAATCTGACATTTAACAGGAATTCCTTTCATGCACACGACACATGCTGTGTGTCTATTTGCATAGCTTTAACATGCATTTTTTTTCTTCAATTTTTATGTACCGAATCTAGAGTTCTTATTCCACTGTAACAAGTCGATTCAAGGCTGGTAGAGCACTGGTCGAGAGAGCAAGAGGGGCAGGGTTTTTTTTCATGCTCAGGCTGCTAAAGTTCTCTTGCGAAGCAGTGGAGTGTGTAGCCATGGAAAGTGTTTAAAACGTCCCGCTGGGAATTAGTTAGCCGTAGACACTAATTACATGGCAGGTAGCGCATTAAAGTGCACTGAGAACGGCTGTAAAATTGGTTTGAATGTGGGAGATATAAATAGATTATATATACATAGGTTGGGCCAAACATGCGTTTGTGTGTGTGTGTTTGTGTGTGTGTGAAGTTATACAAATTCTCCCCCCAAAAGCTAGCGTAGTACACTGTATGGTTGATGTAAGTGCAGGTTATCAGAGGAGAAGGTGGATCTGTTGTCAGTTGTCTGTGTTGTCTCACCTCCTGACATACTGTGAAAGAAATAAATCTTTTTGGATTTGATATCCAAGGACAGAAAATACAACTACTTTTGGTGTACTTACTGTTGTTTTTACCTACTGTATTAAGTTGATGTTATCTAACTGTCACTAACACATGTAAACAAGTCAGCTATGTATAACTGTTTGTGCTAGGCATTTCTTGGTCCATTCATTGATGTAGGTCTTTGGCGCTTTCATCTATTAAGACTAGTCTTTTAGTCTGTTTCCGAGTTGCTAGGCACACAGTTCTGGCCTCCACTGCTTGTTTCTGCTGCTTTCATCCACTCATATCAGAGTAATTTCAGTTTTGGCTTGTGGTGGGGAGGGGATGGCAGGGAAAATGGCAGCACCTTGGGTCAAGTCTGTTTCGGCAGCTGGAGAACCATTTGGATTGGCACAGGGTTTGTTTTCTCCACCGTTGTTGTGGATCCGGCTTATTTTAGAGTTGAAGATCGAGGCTTGACCCTTGCAAACCTCAAATGAGTGGCTAATATAGATTTGTTAATTAGTCGGGTTAACAGTAACATTAAAAATAGATTCCGCACCTCACGCGAGTAGAGAGGAAATGGCGAATGGCGGAAACTGTTATTTTTGTTTCTGCTATCGGTTCAAAGATTGGGCCTACTCACGGCACCTTGGATCCCTATAATGACTCATGCCACTCGCGCAATTCAGACAGCAATCTACGTCAAGAGAAAACACTTTTCAAGTGGATATCATAACAGCATAATGGCATCTATGATTTATGTAGATATTATACTAAAAACAGATAATGGCAAAGGTTATTATCTCAGTTTGTGTTATATCTTAGTTTTCAAAACAGATACTCAAGTGAAGGTTGAAAAAATAGGGGTTTGTTACAATGCTAAAAAAGGGTCACAAATTATTATTAATATATGAATATCTTGACTTGAAGAGGTTTTTGTGATAACACCATTTCTGTCAAAAGGCCATCAGCATCCAGAAAAAGTCTGACTTTGGCAGCCCACGGCCACAGGATGCCGTCTTCCTCGGAGCCGGCTGCTAATCTCCGAGGTTTATGAGAACTCACCTGCAGCCCTTAGCGGACCACACAGACGACAGTGTTTGGGTCGGCCGCTTTGGATCGCGTTTTAAGGGCCCCGACTGTTTGCACAGCTGTCCTCTGTTGCAGCCCTTCTCTAGTCAGCGCGAACACCCCCGCCCCCTCACCACCACCCCTCCATCTCTACAACCAGCTCCCTGCCAGTGTCTCGAAAATATGCGTGGAGGAGAAACAAGCTCCATGCCCAGAGAGCCTGAGCTGGAATGCGGAGCACTCCATAAAAGTGCAGAGACTTAAATAAAGCCATTAGCGACGCTTGTTTGAATTGGCACCTGTTAAATGCGCTACAATGTCGGAAAGGGCAAACAATTATGTTTACACTTAGCGCGCGCTTTCATCGAGGTTACGTTATCCTAATGCATGTGACACTAGTAGGACTCAACTTCCTGGCTGTGGCTTGTTTTCATCCATGCTTGCCCCAGTCATGCTTGAGCAATAACGACAAGCTGTTCTATTTAAGCTGCAGTATTACAGCCAATGTGTGCACATCATTGGTGGAATGTAGGATTTAAAAATACCATCCCTGTTCATGTGATAAACTTAATGTGTTGATGATTTGCTTTTCGCACCCATAAACCATGGGTCAAGAAGGGCCATCAGGGCAGCGTTCAAGTCCATCCCTGGAAGGCCTCACTTTGTTAGCACACATGTTCGACTGATGACTTGATAACTTTCTAATGGAGGAAACAGAAAAAGAAAACATTACCAGTCACTGCCCTTTATTACAGTGTAGCCACAGACCAAATTAAAACAAGATGAAAGGAAGTGGGTACTCGACATTGCAGCCATTACAAGTGAACTCAGCTGTGATAAGGCCTTGATAAAGTAGATGAGTAAGGCTAGGAGTGGGCACCGGACACAGGGTAACTTGGACACATGTGATGACAAAGCGGACAATTACTGAACAAAGGGGACAATTACTAAACACATAAGTGAGCAGGGAGTTTCTTGCATCCCCATGAGCAATTGTGATAGTGGTGTCGAAGCGGAGCCGCGTGGGTTGACTAGCAAAACTCCTATGCGGTTGAAGGATATCCTTTCTTTTATGGCACCTCCATAAATGGTCGTCCTCTTATACAGTTAAAACGTCCACTTTCATTGTTATCTTGCAGCGTAATCTGAGGCAGAGTGAGTCAATGGCTGGCTATACCAGTCCTATCAGACCAAATCACTCTGTGTGTGTGTGTGTGTGTGTGTGTGTGTGTGTGTGTGTGTGTGTGTGCATGGACGATTTCTTCTTGTGTGTGTTACTGTACAGAACAAGGCTATGGAAACAGACACAGTGCACATAAGCCTCACCCAATGGAATGTGGCTTCAATTAGGGCCCACTGAGGTAGTTTATGAGTCAGGAGGGTGCAGCAGTGCGCTGATATCCTGTCTCCTATTTGTTCTGCTGTCAAACCCCCCACCCCCAACACACACACACACACACACACAAACACACACACACACACACACACACACTACCACCCCTCCGCCCCCCTGTAAACAGAGTAAATAAGGCAAGCAGGAGGTCTGCACGAATGGCGTGTCACATAGGCGCACGACCGGCCCGGGTGGAGCAAGGCACTGACAGGTCCACGGGGTCACGCCGAAGCGCTTTTCTATCAGCTCAGGCCAAGGTCTTCTGTTTTCCCCCGCCGGTTGCCGCAGCAACACCACCTCCGGACTGATCGAATCCAGAGTTCGGGCTCGGGAGGCGACGCGATGAGCGGTCAAGTGCGCAGAGACACGAAACGGGGCGCTAAAAAAGGAAACTGATCTAATCTGGTGCAATCTTTAACCCTTACCCCCTTACCCAAATCTCCTGCAGCGAACACAAAATAGGTCTTCCACAATTTCCCAAAAGCAGAATTACTGGAGAAAAAGAAAGAAGAATAAAATCTTTCGAAGTAAAGAAAAAAAAATACTAATAGCAGAAACCGAGCGATTGTTTGCTCGCTTAGTCATCCAAAAATCACACTCCATTTAGATTTCCTCTGGTCGAACATCAACACCACATGAAACCGCTGGGGAGGGGAGTAGTGATGGAGATGGCAGGAGTGGCTGTCCACATCATGTCAGGACCCCTGAATGACCGCGGTTAGACCAAGGGCTGCATGCAAAAGACCTCTGTCTTGCACCTCCACTAATCCCTCCCAGCTGAGGGAGTGTGTGTGTATGTGTGTGTATGTGTGTGTGTGTGTGTGTGTGTGTGTGTTTTGGGGGGGGGGGGGGATTGTTGAGAAAAATGTGTCCTGCCAGCGCTAAAAATATCTTCACGAGGATTAAAGCCATCCTGACAGTTATCCCACAAGGATTCACTCTCGCATACCCTTTCCCTTGTCTCCCTGTGACTTCTGCTTTTCCGTTTTTTTGAATAGCCTCAATTAAAACAAAACGTCGGTGTGATGCGCACTTCAAGGGTAACCACGCCGCCTTCCTTTCGTGTCTTCTGCTGCTTTGTTTGACCCCCCCCCCCCCCCCCCCCCCCTCCCTAACCATCCTCCCAGTGCACTTGATCGTGGTAATTTCGCTGTTTTTCCTGTTTGGATTGCTGGCTTGCCGCACTGACTGACACAATTATTGAGCGAGGTGTTTGGAAACGCATCTGAGGAGAGAGTGTGTGAGGGTGGGATGTGCGTGTGTATGTGTGTGTGTGTGTGTGTGTGTGTGTGTGTGTGTGTGTGTGTGTGTTAACATGTTGGAGGTATGTGTGTCTGCTCTTACTGGAAATAGGAGCAAAACACTATTCAATATCCGATTTCATGCCTTCGACCGATCCTCTCTCTTCCCCTTCCCCTTTTTTTTTTTCAACACCAAGAGACGTTGTGTGTTAACGTTGCAAGAAAAAAAAAAGAAAAAGAAAGAAAGAAAGAGAACGAAATGAAAAGAGATTAATTTGAGAGTTTAAAAAGAATGTTTGGAAAGTGAATTAAAAAACTAGGTGAACATGGCAGGCTCCGGACTTTTCCACTCGGCCGTCACACCTGATTTATTTGATATATTCCTGGAAACAGCCGCCACCAGCGATGTCTGTGCCTCCCCACGCGAAGGCCTCCACCCCCCGGCCCCAGCCCCTCCAGACGGCCTTCATCACCAAGCGCATAAACACTCGCGAAAAATGCTCCGAGCCCGCACAAGCGCATTTCCAGATATTAACATAACCACGCGGGGGAAACCTTTATGATTAGAAATAATAATAACATAAAACCGTTTTTTTTTTAAGTCAGGCAAAAAGAAACGTTGCCAAATTTGTCCCAGCTGGAACGTCATTAGCAAGAACCGCAGGGCCGCCGACACAAGTTTGTGTGCAGCCAGTGGCAGACAGACGCTGCTTGCAAAAACCAGCCATCGGGTGAATTGTGGGTTTGTGGTATTACCGTGATTTGCTTTGACTATCCGCTATAGCCTGACTGTTAGTGTAACATTACAAAGTTTTATTGACTGTGAATCATTGTGTTGAATATTTCTTTCATCTGTCTTTTAAGTTCTCAGGCAGGCTACATTTCTATCTCCCTACATCTCTCCCTCTCAAATGTTGTTTGTCCTACTGTTGCTCTAGTGTATGTATCAGTGCCTTCGACAGACAAGGCCAAAGTCAGCTTAGCTTCAGAGCACAAAGGGGTTCCTCACCCGTGAGTGTACGCAGACATGCACTGATCTTTGACAGACCACTTTCTTAGCAGAAGCCTGTCTGTGTCTCTTCGGCACCTTCTTGTACGGTGTCTACATACACAGCACTGTCATGGATCTCACTTACAGGGCTCTGACAGTTTTAGAACACACACAAGCACCGTGACCTTTTAACCTGACATCACTCACAACAACATCAGTCATATTAGTCCAACCACTAGCCGTATGATTTACTGTGACCCGAGGGTTGTATTTTTCTCTCCTCTCACAAGACATTTTGAAACATTAGCTTGAGATTCATGAGAACATGAAAGGCGTTTACAGAGGGGGTTTAGGGGCACCTGTAATTTTGGAAACTTTCACTGCATTGTGCTCATGCCTTATGTTTTATCTCTACAGAGACAGCGACTAACCTTGTCGCACCGACTGTCGCTTTGAAGATCATAGAGAGTGAACAAAACCAATGTCCCAATTTAACTGCAGGATTAGTCTGTTGGGGAAACATGTTATTTTAGGAACAGTGTGAAACATTGCAAGAAGAAGAAGAGGGGAGAAAAAAACGTTATTCGAATTACTTCACCAACCCGTGTTGAGTTTGATGCGAGTTGTACGACTCCATGGGAACAGTGTCACAGAGTGGCCAGAGAGATGGTTCCGATCAGTGAGGATTATGACCCTCCCACACCTCTCCCTTTCATTTCAACACTTTGGAATTTGATGTTGTCTCTGAGCCTTATACTCATGACTAACAGGCTACTTCTGTCCAAACTCTCTGTCTGTGTGTGTGTGTGTGTGTGTGTGTGTGTGTGTGTGTGTGTGTGTGTGTGTGTGTGTGTGTGTGTGTGTGTGTGTGTGATCATGTGACAAGTCAAGATTGATGCTGCCGCAAGGTCAAACTTTCACTTAGCACTCAGGTGATCCTTGCCATTTCTCAGTGTGTATGTGTTTGTGGATGTCTACAGGGGTAAAGGGTTGCAATATAAATATCTGGCTCATTCATAAAAGGCTTTGAACAAGCCAAAGGGGAAAAGTCTCTCAGTAGGCGTCCCCAAGGCGAGTTCACTGTACCGGAATGATTCAGGTGGTAAATATTAAAAGAAGTTTAGAGGCAAAGGTAATTAAATCATTTTTTTCACATAGCATGCCCTGGTTCCACAGTCACCGTGGCCACCCCCCAACCCCCCCCCCCCCTCCCCCCTCACACACACACACACACACACACACACACAGAGACACTCATAAACACACACATACACACAGACACTCAAACACACACATGCATGTGTGTACACACACAGACACACACACATGCACGTGCACATGTGCATACACACACACACAAACACACACACACACACACACACACTTCTCTCATTGGGCAGGGCCTCATTTGTCGTCCTCCATTCCACGCTTCTGTTTCATATCAGGACTGCAGTGATAATTGCATAGTTTATTACCATCGCTGGTCCCACCCCCTATATGCAGGACCATTAAATCCCTGCCTTGTAGTTAGCTCACGGAAAATATTGTTAATGTCGCTCTTCCCAATCTCCTTTCTCCTTGGACCCCCCCCCCCCCTCCAGAACACAAACACGCACACACACACCCTACTCCAAAACAGGCACTTCAGCATGACCCCCAGTAGCCTCTCTCGCCTGGGGCCTGTGCCTGGCTTGACATGCCTGCCCCTCGTTTCATTTGAAACTGACCGTTTTTTTTTAATGACGTTCTCCTCTCGTTCATTTCCATGGTTATGTGCTTTGTGTTATTCCACAACAAAACAATTTTATGAGGCACTTGACAATGTAAAGCCAGTTCCCTCCAGACCCACAGATCTTCCATGATGTCATCTGGTGCCAGGTGCATGGAGCAGAGACAGAGATAGGCCAACGCTGTCATTGTTTGGGTGGTTTGGGGACCACGCCGAGCCAATCCGGCAGGTTCTAGTGCCGTTTGTTTTGTGCCCGTTACAGTGGATTGGGCTTGATGCTCATGGAGCAAAACCTCTTGTTCTGTGCCTACATGAATGACAAGTCTCAAAAATTACCCAGGACCTTTTTGTAGCAAAGGTCCTGGGTAACAGAGTAGATCGTGTAGTAGATCGAGTCTCAAGAACCTCAAAGGAACATTGCCATTAACTGAAAATACTGTACTGTTTATCTACTATGCCACAATCACAATAATTGCATACTTGTTTGGTGACGTAAAAGGTGTGAACTCACCCGATGAGGTCACTCAAAGAATCAAGCACAGGACCTCAGAATAATAATATTGCCAGACAATGCCAGTATTCCTGGCAGTAGATGCTGTGGTCTCATTGGCCTTATTGTTGAGCCACCTCATGTGATTGTTATCACACTGAGGAAAGCCCTGACTGCCCTGCATGGCTGTGAGCATCGAGAGGAAGTGTTTGGCACTTTTCTGCAGTTCATTCCCAGGGTGGCGATCGGCGTGGCTTTGTTGTTCCTATTGTCCAAATCAATGACGCGGTACCTACACCCAGCCTGACCTTATTTCAATATAAAGCCAGGACAGGATTTTAATGAGAGGGGTGAAGTGTTGAATGATAGCAGGACACAGGCAAGCTTAGTTTTAAAAAGCAGCAATGCATTAAGCAGTACACAAGTATTTCCGCTGCACTTTGAGGACAGGGAATATATGAAAGGAGACATGGGTGCATAAAATAAATAAGAAATAATTTGCATTTATTGTTCTACGATTGGCTGCATGTGGCTAGTAGCTATCTCATGCTGTTTTCCAGTATGACCGGATATTTCAACCTTCAGCTTCCATTGTTTACCAGATCTTGGCTGTGGGAAATTGTTTTATTTTTTTCTCCCACTGACTCAACCCTTACTGACTCAAAATACATAGATTGGCTTAATTTTTTTCTAACTTATTTTTACTCACTTCTACAATGAACATGATGTTTTGTAACTGTATGTGGATAAAACCCAAGAGTGCAATGGTCCAGAAAAGTTATCAGTATTTATATAAAGCTGATGGAAGCAAGTGGCTAAAAATATGCATGTATGTTTTATGATGGATATTTGTGTAGGTTTCTATGCATATGTATTTTCAATGCACTTAAACACCATTGTTTGCTATGAGGATACATGTAAGTGACATGTCCTAATTTCTAATGTAGAGATTACACCACAGACATTGGAGTTGGAGTTTAGACTCAATTCTCGGAAAGATAAATGGGAGCGACGCTCAATGCTCTGTATTTTCCATCCTAGGCTGCTGGGGACTGGGTCATCGATTGACACGAACACATTTGCACACTGCCCGGAAACCTGCGAGCCCTCACATCTGCCCAAAGTGTGGGCACATGGGTTGTAATGCCCGGTGGTCATACCGGGTGACTTGGGCCATGGGAACACAACTTTTTCTCAGTGTTGCCCATGTTTAAAGGGACACCAGGCAACGTTTTCGTGTTAATTAATCATCTTCGTAAGTCGGTATATGGTTAAATGACTCATTACGGGGCGAATGAAGGCTCTCTCGCCCGTCCCAACTGCCTGTAGAAAGAATATCCCACTTGCAAGTTCGGTGTATCCTACCCGCCGACCGAAGCAGGATCAGTTTACAGCACAGAGGCAGGCTAACGAAACGCTAGAGATTGTTGCAAACGTGTGTGTATAATGGCAGAGCCGGCGAAGAAGCAGCGAAAACCCTTGACGGAAGACCCAAAGAAAAGGAAAAGAGCTTCAGACCAAACAAGGGGGAGTTTTGTAGAGAAAAAGCATCAGGCTTGCCTGGTGTCCCTTTAAAAAGACCATCTCCAATGTATAGATTTAGCCAAAATTAGTAAGAGTGCTCTGGTGCTCACAGATCTTAAGGTCCAGGGGTTGTATTTTCACAGGATGGGCAACTACCATTGATAGTAAATGCCACTCTCAAGATAAGACAAAGGGGTCAGAAGTTCACTTGTTTGGCATCCCAGACACAACAGAAGCTGTTTCTAATACTTGTGCTTATAAACATACATTATTGTCTATTTTTTAAAACATTTTTTCTCTTTCGATGAAAAGTACTAAACTGGCACATAAGTATGTTAAGGAAGTACAATCCCACTGTTAATATTCTTTAGTAAAATCAATATATGATAAGGAGTAGCACTCAATAGTCGTCAGTTTAGTAAAAACTAAAGATTCATGACTGACAGGATGAGTTTTATAGACCAAATCACATCTAAATCCATCACTCTTATGCTTATTGAAGAATGTATTTTTACATGAAAAAGGCAAAACTTCTATAATTCTCATCATTACAGAAATTGATTGTAACAGGCTGTAATTTTGAATGAGTCTGCAAATGAAATACATTCAGTTTGCTTGTGTGGATAGCATATTTGTGATTTACTGTTCAGAACCTTATTGCTTTTGTGCATTTTAGGAAGTTTTTCAACTGTACCAGGAAAAATGCAGAACCACATCAAGAGTACAATATCTCAACGTCTGCAAATGCTTAGTACGGTGCAACGTTACAGCACATAATGGTACATTAAATATTCTCCTTCTCTCTATTTTAAATGCTCTCAAGGGCACTCATTTTAATACACTGTATCTGGAAGAAACTTTTATTGCAATGCCTTGTGACTGTCTATCAAACGGATGATTCATGTTGCCCATAAGTGCGCTGAGCGGCTCTCCAAGGCATCACAGCGGAAAAAACCTGCTAGCCATTTCCACGTAGACAATAGGAAATAGATTTATGACCTTTAATCGTTATTGGATAAGGGGGGAGGGGGGCCTATGGGAGAGAGAAAAAAAAGACTCGAGCAACGAACACCAAATAAACAAAGCAACAATTGTCTGGGCGGAATGGTATTTGATGTCATCGAGTAATGACACGCATTAGAGAAGAAATAAGATAAGCCTTCATCAGGAGGGAGGATGTTGGTCTTCCAGGACGTCATCATTAGAGTATCCTGCAGCTTTTCCAAAACGGCCTCCAGTTGAGTTTGTCATCTTTACCAGCATGCAGTGAGCTGATAGAGATCCCAAAAAAGCGGTTTCCTGTCCATACATGGATGGCATGCCATTCAATCAGCCATCGAAGGTCTTCAAGATTTACGTTGCATGATCTTCAGATTTGAAGGAAATTAGCTAGATCTAACTTCAGACCTTTTTGTCCCTTAATTTTAGTAATGCTAGTACCATGTCGTCACCGACTTGGGAGACAAGCAAAGGGGGTATTGGGCGTATTGAATGCACAAAGCTAGTTTGATTATTTATCGACCCACCACGCACTTCAAAAGAAGGGGGATAAAATAGTCACCCACATCAATGTGGATACCAAACAAACACAGAACACTCGCCTCAGCTCAGCTAAGGCAAGCTCAGCCTGACACTGAGGCTTAATGACAGGAGGTTGGGAAAAGAGAGAGAGAGAGAGTTAGGGAAAGAGCGAAAGAGAGAGGGAGAGAGGGAGGGAGAGAGGATATGAAATGAAAGAAATGAAAGCCATAGTCCAGGCATCCAGCAGGTTATCATGGCTCTTGCCTGGCTGTGAATCCAGGTTGGCTGGACCTTCCGTGAGAGTACTGGCTCCACACGCTCGAAGGGGAAGTGGGTGGAAAGAACTCATGGAAGTGAGGGGCAGGAGCAGTGTGTGTGTGTGTGTGTGTGTGTGTGTGGAGGTGGAGGTGCTGTGGAGTGTGTGTGTCAGAGTTGTGGAAGGGGGGTGGGGGGTTACAGCGTGAGAATAAGGGAGAATGAGTGAGTGCGAGCTGATGTGGAAAATTTTCAAATGCCGTGACTGAAAACTTCATGTTAGGCCCCACACCTACTGCCACGTTAATTCGCCCACGCCGCTAATGATGATATGGCATCAAATACGCACAAGGCTCTCCAAGCTGGGACCAGGCCATTTATAAGCCATTCAGACACACAGCTTTCTCCAGTGCCTCCAATTAACAAGGCACAGAGCAGTGGAGACGTCATTCATTTTTCCTCGTGTGAGTTTCAGACATAGTGCTTGGAACCCTCATAATGCCATGATAATCTATTCCGCTCCTTTTGCATAAGTTACCTCAAGGTAAGGTGTTCTTTTTTATGTTTTCCTTCTGCGCAGTAAGATCATGAAAGAGCAAAAGCAATGTACTGCTCTTTGTGCACGAAATGGTTGACATGTTTGACACATTGTTTTTCACATTTACAACATGTCCTTCCTTGCTGCCAGGAAAATTTTCTTTGTCATTTGCTGCCTCAAAGAACATTTTCAATTTCAGTTTTGAAATGGATTGTCTTATTCATCACAAAGCTGTGAGTGTTTAGTCACAGAACATCCAAGTCCCTGCAATGGCAGTACAAAGAAGCAAACTCACTAACCACAGAAATACACATAGTGACAATTCCTCCATGATCCATCCTGCCAGCCAAGCATTACAAGAAGATATTTGGATGATTTTAGAAAACTGAAAAAAGGGCCCTCTGTAATATCCTTTGCCAATAATGGACTTAAAAATGGGCATTGTTGCAACAAGCCCGGAGGTTTGTTGTTGCCATGGTCACGAGGCCCAAACCCATCCATCTCCAAGTGTTAAATATCCGTCCCCTCACTTCTTGCTTGGGGGTTGTGTGTGTCAACCTGACCCCAAGCCAGAAGTCCAGCTCTCTTTCTTGCCTCATTTTGTTTTCACACTCTCATCGGTCTGGACTGTCTTTCTCTTGGATCTCTTTTTCCCCCTGAAATATTTCTTTTTTTTTACTATTTTATTTTGACTCGCCTCAGATGGAGGATTTTGAGTGCCAGGGTGGTGAGGTCAAAGAGAGATCTCGGGGGGCCCTTGCACGCTTGCGGTGTGTTTCGGTGGCACACTTGTAAAGTCGTGACTTTTACTCATAGAGTCAAGTTACAGTATAATTTAAATTGATGGTTTACACGGAAACAGTGTTCTCTTGGAAGGAAACTGGAAATATACAGAATTCCATAGCAAAGCCAAGAGAAGTGAATGAATTTCAAAGCATGTTTTTCAGGTGGTGATTCAGAGTTTCTTACCATTGACGGAAAACACTTTTCTTTGACTACCATTCATGTACTGTATACTTTGGATACAATAGTATGCGAATGTAGTTATTTTCTCTGCTGTAGAAATGTAGATACAAATAATTATTACGGGGGAGGGAGAGGGACACGGGCCCTGGGTCCCTGGGGGCCTTTCAGCCACAGGTCCCTCACCCTCCTCGGGGGATGTTGTCTCGCCTCGAGCGAGGCAACTGAGTCAACAGAGCCAGGGGCACAGCGCAGTCACCCGGACCTCAGCGGTCAGTAGGGCTCGCCGCGCGCACCCCGTAAACAGGATGGACAGACAGGGAGACGTTGGATAACCGCCATCCGCAGGAGGGCTCAGGGGGTGGTCTGACAAATCTTAGCGCCACCCCCCCCCCACACACACACACACACACACACTACCACCACCTCAATGGTAAAAATACCAAAAAATATAGATTTGTTGAGTCAGGAATGAATTTGCATGTCTTTTCATAAGATTCCACACTGTGTATTTTTCTAAGGTTTGTTTTCACTTTTGTGAGTGTTCTGCAGTTGTTGCTTTGATTTCCACCTTCTTGTCATGATTTGTGGTGAAAGTACATGGGGGTTAAGAGCGAGATCATCATTGCAATTTCTCCCGCCAACATTTTTGTGGTTTTTACTGTTAATTCCGTACCGGCCAAGAAATGGTTGTATCTCCATTTTGATGCAAGAAATGTTAACCTCCCTCCCACCTCTTTGGAACAGGTTGTGATTACACTGGTTAGCAGTTCTGTGGTAACAGAAATGCATTTTTTGTCATTTATTTTAAATCATATCATATCATATATCATAGTTTATATACCAACACCTCCATAAAAAACCATTGTATCAACGCCTTTTGGTTGGTTTTTCCATTGGTACAATGGAATTGGGTTTGGATGGTTTTTCCATTGCGTTTTACCCTTTCAGTTGTTTTTTTCTTTTTTGGATTGTATTTCTTTTTTGCACCAAAAATGTTCAACAATCTCGCCAAACACAAAAGTAAAAAAAAAAAAAAAAAAAGTGGTTGTAGTGAGATGGAGGGGAAAATGCAGTAAGGTGTGTGTGAGGTTATTGCTTGGCTCCTTCGTCCTGCCTTTTGTTTTGTTGGAGAGAATGACATCAGTTTTTGACCTTCTTACAGGAAGAACAAAGTGGATTGTTCTGCTGCTTGACTAGTATATGGGATGCAGTGGCACCAGGTGGTAATTCAATCAGACTAACAAGTGAAGGGCCAAGATCCACAGCAAGAGCCAGTACCCAAGGCCTTTAAAAAAGGGAGTTTTCACATCAACTTAACAAATCCTCTTCCACCAACCTCTTCAGAGCTATTTGTTGATTTGGTCAAAGCCACCAGAGTTGAACAATAACAATAATGGTAAATGGAGTGCATTTACAGTATATAACGCTTTTCCACTCCTCCGAGCACTTAAAGCGCTTTACAATGTCATGCCTCACATTCACTCATTCACACACCGATGGTGGAGGCTGCCATGCAGGGTGCTAACCTGCTCATCGGGAGCACTTTTGGGGTTAAGTGTCTTACTCAAGGACACTTTGACAGGGTCAGGGGGAGTTGGGCTCGAACTGGCATCCTTCCGGTTGCTTGACGACTCCTCTACCTCCTGAGCCACTGCAAACTTAAAGACAACTTAGATTATTAGATAATCTAAGTGACCCCCCCCCCCCTCCTAACAACCCAACACACTTTACATGCACTTTCCATGCACTTTCCATGCACTTTCTTTCTTTTTTCCTTCCTTCCTTCTACTTCTATATCCTCCATCTACACTTTGACCAGTACTTCTTCTGCACTCTCATCCTCTAGTAGTAGTTATTGTTGTAGCATTAACTGGCACCTAAGATCTCCTATGCAATATAGCTTGAATGTTATTACTCATTGTTGTAAATCGCTTCAGGAAAATGATTTATCAGTAATGAAAGTTATTTAGCTCAAGAGCCAGCTCAACTTTAAAGAAGAATACATTTAATAGTAGAATTAAGAGAAGGTACATTCATTTCTAATAAACAAGACTGAAGAGTGGGTGAGTTTTAGAAAGATAAAAAATAAATAAATTATTAAAGTGGCAAGTACAAAAACAAACATTGAAGAGGTGTCAGATGAACATATGAGGGAATGAAGTGACAGTTCAACTGTCTCTGCATCTGCTGGTACAGGCCTGAATACTCTTGTACCTTCTAACAGATGGCAAGAGGGTGAGGAGACTGTGAGGAGACTGATGCAAATGTAAATACTGGGATTTAGTCAGTGTGACTGCATCAATCCCTTTCCAATTCTCACATCAAACAAATGAACACATTGGATAAGCCAAACTTTTAGATCCTCTGTCAACAACAGACAAAAATTGCAATGACACTTGGATGTTACTAATAATAATCAGTCATGAATGACCTTGGACTGAGAGTGGACTCAACAACTCCTCCTCTTCTCTCTTAAGCTCTTTGGAAGAAACCTTTACTTTTGCAAACTCAGCTACCCTTCCGCATATAGAACAACACTAACATCTAGTTGTTGTGGCAACATGGACATCCTCTTGATCTATCACCTTTACAAACATATTCAACAGGCCATAATATGGGTTTCTGGGCGTATATTGTAGAAAATTTCATTAACATCATGTCACCTAAAACAACATGTTGAAAACTCACCTTCTGGAGCGATACATACATTCTGTCCTACTGAAGGAATGTGCATATGCATGATCAGTTAACCTTTAGAGTACCAACATTGTGATAACTTAACAAAAATGTAACACTGTCCACCGCTGCAGGTGTAGGCATCTCATAACGTACAGATGATCTATAGTTGATTTCAGACTTACAGTACAGCAGTCTCTGTTGAACGGCCCTGCACACTCAGAAGTCCAGGACTCGGAGGCCTGTCGTTACCCCAGTAAACGCAGCGTGAGCTGGGGGACAGTTTGCTGGCAGGGCCCCGGAGTTCTTGCATTGCGCGCACTCCACTAATTGGCCAAACAGCTGTATGTAAGCAGGAGAGAGGAAGTGGATTGAATAACGCACACGGACGCAAGGCCAGGTCTGTTGACATTCTTTCTGAGGGGCTGATTTGTGGTCCAAAGAACCACGGATTCAATAAGAGCTGTGAGACCAAAGTGATGTGAGATGTCAGAAATGACGTCGTACTCCAAATCACACATCATAATAATTGGACTATATTTTTTGACTGTAGACACTGCTTGTTAACAATGTCAAAGAAGAGATTATTAAATTGTTGGAAAACTTTTATGTATTTGATAAACATACGCATTGTTTCTGATGTGCCGAATGGTCAAAGTATAGCCTCTCAGAAAATGAAAATAGAAAATAATGATTAATATACAGTTAAGTGGATGCCGCCGTCGTATCGTATTGAAAAAATCATTATTCTTGCGGCTAGATGCATGTATTGATTCTGACCTCTGTCTTCTTGTAATATGCCATGTTTCTGTTTAATCTCTGTATCTTTTTGTGCCTTACTTTCTCTTTCTCTTTCTTACTTGTCTCTGTGCTGTGCTTCATGTGTCTGTTAAGTCTTTATTATTCCTCAGAGATGCAATATATTCTAATGTGGTCTTTCAAGGTCTTGGTGTGAATGATTTGTGAGTCTCTCAGGGCCTCTAAATCTCTCTCTCGCTAGCGTCTTTCTCTCTCTGTCTGTCAGTCTCTCTACCTCTCTCCCTGTCATAGTTTAATTTCACTGTCTTTGGATCTAGGCCTCGCAAAGATGCATTGACCTGAAAAACTCTCTCTCTCTCTCACTCACTCACTCCCTCTCTTCTGGCCATGTCTCTCGAAGAACTAACTGAACGTCTGCACACTGACACTGTTAGACAGATCTAACTCCTCCATTCCCTACTCCACTGCCATGTTATCCCTATGCACCAAAGGTGTCAAAGTTTCAACCGATGCCAATCTCAAACTATGAGACTATGACCTAGTCGTTTCCTCTTTTGATTCGGTGCCTCAATCTAAGTGGTTGTTTAACTTCATACTTTGTTCATGTGTAGCTAGCTCTAAATAAAATCCTCTGGCTTTTACAATGAGGTTCGATAAATATTTGAAAACCTTTGAGCCTTTTAAGTCCCTGAACCTCTTGAACTCCAATGAAGTAATTGTTGGGCAATGGATCTCTCTGAAACTTCTGACCTGAATTGATCCCATCAAATGAATTATAAAGCTAATAAAACACAATTTTGAAAGAACTATAACCCTTTCAACAAAACAAATAATAACAATAATAATAATAATAATATAAATTTGCCCACACTGTTGTCAAAAGAACATTATATTATATTTTTACAGTATTGTCGCTGAGTGAGAGAGAGGTCTGATTTAGAGATATCCATAAGTTGTAGACTTAATGACCCTGCATCAGAATATGAATACAACAGAGGCAACACAAAAGGTCACACAATCACACAAACTGAGTTACCACCCAGAAGTAGAATAATGGGTCACATCGACAGTCTAGACGGGTCACTGAGAGGTGATGTCACATCTGACATCTGAGGATATGAATATTTTTGAAATGCCGTTCTTTTCTCTGGAACTCTTCTTTTGCCCAGCTTCCCAGCCAGTTGGCACAAGGTGGATTTTGCCATGCTTGCCACTGGCTGTTGAGCCGCTGTGTCTTTTTCAGCTTTTTGGCTTCCTGTATTGACGAAACTTCTCTGGGATCGTCGAGGTGAAACAGGTAGGACGTCTGAGAAGAAATCATTAAACATTACTATCCAATCATTTCATACTATAAAAATACAGTCTGCATTTGCTTTTGATTATTCCCATTAAAATATATTTGGCTTTAATAAAATAGAGAAGGAGGGAGAGACAAGCTAGGACTTCTCCAGTCATATTTTATTTTTGGACTTTATGAGAAGAACTTGCCTGAGGCTATGTGCTGAGTTGTACAGGAAATGCCAAAGGCCACTTCCTCTCGGTCTCCCTGGCAGGCAGAGGAACTGTGGCACACTGTAGGGAAATTACGGCCCGCGCCTGTTTTTTTTTTTGTTTTTTTACGTAATTTTTATTTTGTCTGTCGGGAGGGAGCAACTCATTGCGAAGAACGTCAAAGAGCTTTAATCAAGGTGGGGAATGCGGACAGCACCAGCGTGGGACAACAGGAAGACAGACTGACGGTGAGGATGTGATGGACACTCTAGCGAGAGAAAAACAGGTGCACCCATTGGCCTGTTTTGTAAACAGATAGACATTTAAACCTTTTTAGCACGGTTCTCTCTCTCTCTCTCTCACTCACTCACTCACTCACTTTCTGTTTTGAAACTGTTTTGGGTAAACAGTACTACTTGACCTTTCAGCAGTAAACACAAACATACTCTAACCTCGTTTCCTCATTGTACAATGAAAAAGCGTCACACAAATCCTAATTTTGCCGCGTGATAGCACACAGACACCACACCTATATCAAGAATCCCATTTCTATCGTTCTCTCTCTATCTCCCTCTCTCACATCCTTTGGCAGGTCAGTACTTTGTCATCGCTGAGAAATGCAAACAATTGTGACCTTACTGTTTAGGCCTTTCCAGTGACGACCTGTGCTGCACAGATGTGTGTAGCTTACACGATGCCTCGATTGCATGCAAAGTGACACAACTTTGACGAAGGGTTCTGGAGCGGTCATTTCTCCCTGCTTGCCGATGACACACTCTTTCCACTCTTTGTCCGCGCGCTCGGTGTGTGCCGTACGTGACGTAGTCTTTAGGCTAAGTCGCCTGATTATGCGCTATTGTGCGGTTTAATGTATTTGATTATGGGGCCATATGTGCAGACTGTAGGTTGGAAATTCTGCGAAGCGAAAGCAGAGCAAGTGAAGACATCCAGGCCTTGTTGTTGCAAAACAGGTGTAGTAGCCACGCACCTGGGCAGAGCCACTTTAATTTTAATAAATAAACAAACACACCCACTGTGGGTCCGGCCAACCAGTGTGCTGGTGGCTGTGTATTCTAGTGACAACCAAGAGTAAACACGACACACCAGTGTGCTGCAACTGATTTACTGTGTCTAGGAAAGAGCGTGTGTTTCATTAGAGGGGGGCCAATTTGCTCATAGAACGACAAAGATTTTTTTTCCCCTCTCTCTCCGAAAAGTTGAAAGACGGGCAGAGTGGATTTGGAGCCCGGGTCGAATTAATCTCAAAAAGAGGGAAGTGGCCCATGATCCCTGGCAACCTCCCGGAAAGTCTGGATAAAATCAGTTTTCCAGGGTGACGGCATGTACAGTGAAGCACCAAAACATGTTGGCGTGGCCAATGCTGGCATCCAGGGGCCAGTGCCACTACCTCAGCCGTTCCAACAGAACATGGGCACATTTGTAGCATCAGAGCGTGATGTTTGGTAGATGCTTTTAACCCCCAGAAGTCTGGAGCTATAGATCACATCATTCATTAATGATTCAGTTCATGTGACATGCAGAACATCAGACACAAATATCTAACCTTTAGAGATAAGACATGCTGTGTTCATTATATGAGGGTGGCACAAACATGGTACATGGTATTTGAAATGGTCACAAACATGGCTGTGAAGGTGTTGATTGTATTTTTTGAGGATGCAATGTCTGCACAATCTAAAATCCCAGCAAGTGTTCGAGTGCACCAAGGCAGGTGTCATCATCTGCATGTGTTGGGAAAGCGAACAAACAATCACAAACACTCGAGAACTTTTGCTCTGTTTTTGAGTCATTAAAAAAAAAAAAAAAACTTGTTAGAATTGTTAATTGTTTTCCCCCTTCTGCCAGGTCTTTGTTGAAGTGGCGCTCTGTAATGTTGTACCGAGTGCTGAGCGATAGACTAAGCACAATTAGGGGCTTCGAATTCCTCATGTTTCTATAAATACTTCCCATGTTTCCTCTCTGCTGTCTGTCATGCTCATTAGAAGAGTGGAAAATCTGCTCGCAACAAGGACCGGCTCTCCTTATACTCCTATGGTGCACAATGAAGCGGGGTAACAGGAAAGTTAGTGAGGTACTTAGAGTAGTAGTATTTTGTTTGCGTGTACGGAAGAGAGGAAGTGTGTGTGTGTGTGTGGGGGGGGGGGGGGGGGTACACTGCACAAATTCTCTTCAGTAACTTACATTATCATTGAAAATAGAGGAATGGTGTGTGAGAAATATTTCTGAAGTATTTTGACCCATCATTCTGTTAAAGAAGTGTTACATGAATGTGTTGTGTAGGTGAATACTGTACATATGTGTCATGAGTCTTTTCCTGTGTAAACATGTGGAGTGTTACCTTAGCTTTCATATGTTGTACCATGCTGTGTTATTGTATCTTATTTATTGTAACGGTCTGCAGATGCTGAGATTGAGGGGGAAGCTGTCAATAGACCAGTCATCAGACAGTCTTAGCCTACCTGACCCAATACATAATAGTCTGATTATTGTCTGGACACACATGTGGTACAGTATGTTGCAGTAATGACAGTTGACTGTGATGACTGTCTGAGACTTTGAAGTCGATTCTAGTGGTTTTGTTTTGGGGGGGTTTTTCGCCCCAAACACAGGACTGACTTTTTCCTTCCTGTCTGTGTGGAGAGTTCAGAATGTAGACCTGGCCCGCCGTCCGACAGACATTTCGCGGTGGCGAGGTCTTGCACAGGAGGAGAAGGTCGCCGATGAGAGATTTACGGCTCCAGCACGGTGAGTGACGGGGCGTTGGGTGCATGCGCAGCCGTAGGGAAAGAGAAAATAGGAGCGTGGGGATGAAATCGTGCTACAACGCAGACATCGTCATGGTACGGTTACACAAGTAGACAGAACACTGCGTCTGCCAAACGAAAAGAGTATAGGAATTCACAGCTGATCCGTGAGAGTCCTTAGCTTCCAGTCTTAAAATCCAATCATTTTTCTTGAACATCGTGTCAACGCATGTTTTTTAGTCTCTTCTGTGAACCATTATAAATGAATTGTCTGCAAAAGGTAATTCTTTGAATTCATTTTAAAAAGGCCAAGGGCTTAAGATAATCCATCAAAAATGCGATTTTTCCAAATGTGGACATGCAGTCCTGAAACCCTGGACTCACAGAGCCTAATGATCCTTATTAATGTCATTCATGTCTAAACTGACATGACAGAAGTTGAAAACAGCATTACTGTAGCGTGACTGCTAGACGTTATCGGCCTTGTGAAAGAATATAATATCGGGCCCCCCAAGAATAGCGATATTCTTGATCATTATGTTTTACTGGAGGACCAGTCAGTGCAGGACCCAAGCTCTGTCTCCCAACCAGACTCCTGCAACCACACTCACTAGCCATACAGACATCTGTTTGAGGCCTAGAGGATGGCCGCTAACAGCAAACCATCCAACCAATTTATCCACAGAACCTGTGTTTAAAAGAATCCTTGAAATATATCTACTGTAGAGAGGAATGTTGAGCACTGAATAAGTGCCGTTTGAAAAGCAACAGTAGGACTTCTTTGCTCTCTTCTCTCTCATCAGCTATGCACAATAGTACCATTTCTAGCTCCTTGATCTAATTGTGTGTGTGTGTGTGTGTGTGTGTGTGTGTGTGTGTGTGTGTCTGTCTGTCTGTCTGTGTATGTGTGTGTGTGTGTGTGTGTGTGTGTGTATGTCTGTGTCTCTGTCTGTGCATGTGCACGCACAAGCTTTCATGCACTCTTTGTCTTCTGTCAAAATTTTGCCGCTGCCAGATCCGTGCGTGCACGCGAGCCTTTTGTACACTGCAGCGCCACGCTGCCAGAGACTGCCCTGAAGCGCTGGTATCCACAGTTCAAAGGAGCACCAGCAGGGTAATGGAATGACAATCACCTTGATTAGGGAGAAAAAATCACCAATCGTCCGACAAAACACACTGCAGCTGCATGCGCTCAGCATCGCACAGACTGACTCTCACTTCGAGTTGAGACTATAGATGCTAGTTTCTAGCAGTGTTACTCCTTCAATGAGGATTTAAACCAGTTCTTGAAACTAGTAGTTCTCCAAAAGTAGCAGTATTTGAGTTTGATAGTGCGGTATTAGAGCCACTGTCTTTAGTAGCATGTTGCTCTGTCATAGACTGATAGGCCGACTATTGAGAATTATTGCGGGGCAGCATTTTCCAAAATCCGACACACACAACCCAGACCCCCTCAAAACCTTGGGAAGGTCATCTGTATCGTATGACCCCTCCTGACATTGGACCTGGGGACATATTATGCTTCTATTAGAACCCTGGTCACATATGTAAGGGGTTCTACACATCATCACACACACTATCACCCACCCCTCACCCTAGACTGCCTGAAACTGAATGAAACTATTAGACCTAAGAAATGCTTTATGGGGTCGCTACTGTGCATTTGAGAAAGGACTCACTCTAAGAGTGCCACCCACTTTCCACACAAGAGAGAGGACCGTGTTGGTGGCCACTGCATGTCTGAACCGTAATTCAGCTGTAACTAAGATCTTCTCATCACTCATAGGAAAATGTAAACAAAGATGGTGTCATGGACAAGGATTAAAACGTGTACTAAAGGAAACGACAGTGTTTGTTACGATATCTTGATTAGGGCTAGTCACCATCCCTCTGACTCAAGTTTGTAGTCTGGGAATTTTTCTCTCATTAGAACCCATGTTGTTTCTCTGAAGTAGGCTCTACAGAGACACTTAAATCAAACAGCGTGATTAATATTTAATTTAATTTTCCTTTCATTCCTCCAAGATGACTGTGGTGTATTCCAATATTATATTAATGTGTTACCAAGGTACAAGTCTAGGTCAGCTCATGCAACCATGTCCCATGTGGTAATCGTTTTTCACCGAATGGCCTCTTTCAACTCTGTGTCGGGTTATCAATGGTCATATTTTCATCCGAAGAGTTTTGCTGGAGCCTTTATGTCTTTTTTTTGTGAAGCCATGGACAGGTCGGCGTGCCTGCGGTGTTTCGTAACCGAGGCAACACCCATGGTTTTGACGGACGCTGTCAGTGCGAAGCGGAAAAAGTGACGCAACACATTCCACTCTGCGAGCCGGGACCGCACGCTTGCGGTCGGATGTCTTTTTCTCAGTAGTTACGGAAGCCCGGGAGTAGCGTGTGCCTCCACTGCCAATCGGTCAGCCCCCCCGCCCCACCTCCTCCCACCTCCTCTTCCTCCACCCCCCCCCCCCCCCCCACCTCCTGTCCTTCATTTCATATTTCATTCATCCCTCTGTTTTGGTTTGGGTGTTCTGGGGATGCTCTGCTGTTGCTCTCCCCCCCTTCTCTCCACTCCAGACGCCCGCCCGCCCGCCCATCCCGAGCCAGTACCCTGTGGTCTCCTCATGACGAAAGTCCGCAGAGAGTCCTATCCAGAGCCGGGGTGAAAAGCAGGCTGGCGGGCGGGTTTTTTGGGGGGCTTCAGGGACGGCGGCGGCGGTGGGTCCTCGAGTTTCCACTCGCGCAACAACAATGTTTCGATTCGTCTAATCGGGGGGTATTTAGGCTAAGTAAACTATCAGTCTTCGGGGCTTCGTCTCTCAGACCGTGGCCCAGTCATGCAGGAGTCTTATTCAAACCATTTGTGTGCGGTCGGGGAGCCAGGGGCCAGGGGAGGGAGGAGGCTGTGAAGAGGTGGTGGTAGTGGGGGGGGGGGGGGGTAGATGTGGAGGATGGATGGAGAGAGGAAGGGAGGGGGGGAGGGTATTGGATAACCCTAAGGGAGAGAGTCCGAGACGTGGAGAGTGAGAGGTCTTGGCAACGCAAGCCAAACCACACGCAGCTTGCGTGATTGTGGCTCTGACTGCAGTCATGTGCATCTCCGTCTCTCTCTCCCTCTCTCTCTTTCTCTCTGTCTCTCTCTTTCTCTCTTTCTCACCACTGTTGCCCTCTCCCCTGTTTCCCAAGCTCCCAGACGCACCTGCACGTATGGTCTACCTGACCTTGTGACCCTTGAGCTTGCAACAGTCAATGCATGAGAAGAGAAGAAAGCTTCTTCAACGATGACTGAGGACTGAAAAGACAAGAAGGGCAGAAGACCACCAGCAGAGACAGTCCAACCTTAATTCACTTAATTCACATTCATTTATCTAGGAGTGTTACACAAAATTCGTTTTGTGTCGTGCTGGCTCGCCATATCCGAGATTATGAAAGCCCTCACTTGGCCCCAACCCGTCCCCCTTCACCCCCACAAAAAAACTGAATGGAAATCAAAAGCCAAGAACCATAGTCGGCCAGCTGAGCTCTGACTCTTTTTTCCTTAATGGTGCTGGTTTATAATGAAACACTCCTTTCAAAGCCTTTTCCCTACACACTGACGTTATCCGCAAGACTACGCGTTCATATTAAAATATGCACGCTAGTTTATAACATGTGGGTCCACCTCAAGTGGCAGGTGGGAAAATTCAAGGCGGTTCAGAGGGAAGTTGAGAGTCACACAGGAGGAAACCGATGAGAGTTTTTTCAAAGGCAGTACTGTGTGTAAATAGACTGTATTGAACGTGCCCTCAAACGTCCTCATCATTCTTAAGGAGAGTAAAAAGGTTTCTGCGTCATAAGCATTAACATGTGTCTGTGACTCTGTTTGCATAGCGTACTACTAGCAATGACAAGGTTAAGAGTTAATTTCCCTAGAAGACCATAACCCATTCTTAAATCACCGCGTTGTGTAAGTTGGCTTGGATAAACCCGGCAGGTAAAATGACTAAATGAAAGCGAAATTGTGTCAGAGGTCAGTATTCTCAGCCTCTCAGGTGCAGTGCTGCGCTGCCTCTTATTTTTCTGCTTTAGTCGGTTCCGTGCTAGAGCAGCAGATGGTTTGAGGTCCACAGCAGGAACTAACACTTGCAGTCTCACCTCCCCTTTAACTAAAAGGGTGTGTGTGTGAGAGTGTTTGTGTGTGTGGGGGGGTCAAATGCCTCCATCATGCAAGTGCTGTTGAAATAGGGCTTCCTACTTGGTGGGGCGGGGCAGGCCAAGGCAAATTATTGTTTGCTGGCGAAAGATTGAAAGCGGTTTGCCACCATTCCCCCTTTCTATGAGCCAAAAATCAGCTTCAGTTACTTCATCCAGCTGTCATTGTGACTTGAGGATGTAGTGGGCCTATGTGTGCTGAGAATTAGGGCATTAGGGCCCTATCATGAAGCCAAAGTAAAAGTTAAGCAAAAAGTAAATGTGTGTGTGTGTCTGTGTCTCTGTGTGTGTGTGTGTGTGTGTGTGTGTTGCATCAAAATTCAAAGGTATCTTTTTTTAAAGTAACAAAGTCACTTCTCTTTAAAGTCCTTTGATTATGCCTCAAACATCCATCTAGGGGATCAAGACAACGGTCAGCTTTCACGTAAAAAGCGGTGGGTCATTGTGCTGGGCCCTTATGCCCAGGCTCTTCATTATGATTATGTCCCCATAACCCATTGTGTCCCCGTAACCCATTGTTTCCCAACCTTTGGGTCGGGACCCCATGTGGGGTCGCCTGAAATTAAAATAGGGGTCGCCTGAGATACAGGATATCTTACAATTGACCAGTACATTACATTAAAATAAACATACATTAAATAAAAAATATTAAATAATAATTAAATAATTATATCCAAGTTAAGTAACTAATCGGATCCTTCATTACAATCTGGCTACGTAAAAATAAATTTAGACATTCCCACAAGATGTTTCATTGACGTAATCATGCTTGATCAACGTTCCAAATAAAGTAGCAAAACAACCAAACCCACAAAGATAGCCAAACGAGTTAGCTTTCTTGGACATTTGGGGAAAATCAAAGTACCACTCTCGACTGGGTGTTATAACAGAGATGTTATGACTGATCGGGGTCGCCAAAGTTTTGTGACATCAAAATAGGTGAAAATACCTGCCAAAAAAGGTTGGGAACCCCTGCTGTAACCTGTTACTTTCATTAATCTGTGAAGGACACTTCAGACTCCCCCAAGTATTTTGAGTTGTTGAGTTCAGTTTTTGTTTGTTTGTTTGTTTGTTGTTGTTTTTTGTCGTTGGTAAGATTTAAATCAGTTTGTTTACTGTAGTCAATATTGTAACCTTTTCATGCCCATAATGTTGTCACGTTGTCATGAGTGTTTTTACGGTTACATAATTTCCAGCAGATTGGTGCTCTTCATAATCAGAATTTCAAGTGGCCTCTAAACATTGCTATTTAAATACCAAATGACAGAAGTGTGAGTGAGAGGGTATGAATTCAATGTTTCGCTCTCCGCATTCTTCCTTTCATCCTGTGCTAGGTTCAATGGAACATCAAGTGCATGAAGAAAGCAAACTCCTTGTGTGAAAGACAAGCTGCTGTTTCAGCTTCAGAGGAATTCCTCTTCTGGTGTCCTTGAGTTCCCACAATTCTGGAGGGCAACAGAGGCCTCTCTTAGGCCACAGCTAACACAGAGTGCATCTGGGAAGATCATCAGTGGGCCTAGTGTACGAACCTTGACACCAGGGTTGTGCAAAATTCGAATTGCAATTCTGCTTCCTGAAGTGAAATCCAAGAATTTAATTGGAATTTAAGAGCCAGTTTCAATTCAATTCTGGAATTTTGCACAAGCCTGCTTGACACCACACATATTCATCAGCTCTCTATATGTCTCAAACACAAAAGCCTTCACACTTCCAAGCATCTACAGGTGTGGCACACAAGCATCCACTCTTCATCTCTCTCTATCTCTCTCTCTCTCTCTGTCACTATCTCTTTCTCTCACAAACTCATTATATCACAGTAACACACACACACACACACACACACACACACTCACAGTAGTATAACACAGGAATCAAAAGATATCTAAGTCTGGAGTTAAGGAGATGATTGTGTCCTTGTTGGGCCCCCGTAACTCTGGTATTCTTATGTGTTGCCGGCACCCCTCTGCCTAAAATATACAGCATCCTTCCTGCACATATGAGCATATCACGGGAAGGTCAGCGGGGCTGTCGAGGGCTAGTGAGGCCTGTCTAGCATTTGTCTGCCTGTGAATAGACCGTATTCACAAATGGAGTTTATTAGTTTTCCATCACAGTCTCAGCACTGTATTAATAGCTTTCCCGTCATTTTCCTTTCATCTAAATATGGCCTAAGTGAGTTGGGCCAACCTGGAGAGGATATTGATACGGTCCCTTTCACCACAGCTGTTTGACCTGGCGCACTTGAGGGCAGTGGAGCACAGCAGTCATCTATTGTGGTGGTGCTGCCCTCTGGTGGGTAAAGAAGGTAGTGTGCTTTTATTTCAAGCGGTGTTCTTATAGCAGATTACCCTGGAACGGACATGTTAATGACTCTACAATAGATCTGAACCAGATTCTGTGAATTCTAACCACTTATTATTTGCTTGTCTGTAAAAACAAAAGAGGTTTTTTTTAAGGATGTATTATGAATGAGTGCCTCAACACATGATCTGACACCCGTGTGAAGGTCACAGTATAAGACTGGACTGAAGGGAGTTTCCTTGCAACTGTTCACAGGAATGCCCTGGCACCTGGTCGTCTGGTCAAGGTCATCAAGATAATATTACTTCAATTGTGGATGTAAACACAGGTCGGCTCAGTGAACCAGTGGACACATATTGAAGCTGAGAAAAACATCACAGGTACATCACCCACAAAATACTAGCTCTCAGGGTGAAGTAAACAGAACCAATCACTGCGTTAATAAGTGAAAGAATTATGGAAAAATACTGAAGGTTACGAACAGATGTGACATGAGAAAATAACATTATACAAATAAAATGTGTCACAATTTAATATTCTATTAATTCTGCTCCATTCAACAATGAGTCCAAGCAAATTTATACTATGATCATATGAGTATGTACAACAAACAAGTATGTAAAACTTTTCATTGAATTTTTAAATGCTGTCCTATTGATTTTGTGAACAACTAACAACATTAGTTCTGCAGTGGCATCAACACGATATATTGTAGGTACTGTAAACACATATTTGGTGGTGAAATGAATGAACCCTTATAGGTGTGCCCAGAGCCATATAAAGGTTACCTTTATATGACTCTGGGTGTGCCGTCACACCGGTGTGACGGGAATGTTGGAAAATGAACATTCTAAGATATCTGGGTTCATTGAATTCAACATAGAATTTTAGAACCCTCAACTGTTGCAGAACGGAATCTTATTTATCTTATGTTAGTTCAAAAACCTACACCTTTACCTCCCGTTTGTATTATTTTCTGTGTGACGTGATGAAGATGAAGTATCCTGACTTCTCAAGCATCTGTCACCAAATAACCTGGAATGACATCAACAACATAGGGTGCCTATTAGTAAAAGCATAGATTGTGATTAAATAAATGAATAAGAATAAGAATCAAGGAAGAAGTGTACATCATTAAGTAACCTGACCTCCAAAGCATCTGTCACACAACAAACAGGAGTTTCCCTTTCTCTCTTGGATACCCCCAGGATAAAAAAGGACCTTGGGGCTATTTTAGTATGTATGTGTGTGTGTGCGTGTGTGTGTGTGTGTGTGTGTGTGTTCACTCCATGCACGAGACTTAGTGTTGGTCCAGGCATGCCTTATATTTAGCAGTGGAAAAAACGTGACTCACACCACCTGTGTGGAGGATGGAGAGGAAAGGGAGTATCAGACAGTGGCAAGCCCAGCTGAGGGTTGTTTTCCTGGGGGAAGTGGGTCAGGCAGGCCAGTGGGGCCCTCAGACATGGAGCCTGGAGATGAGTCAGGGATTGCCAGCATAGTGCTGACAATCTAGTGCTATCTGGAATAACACCAGTCAGGGCTTCATGCAGTTTGTGTAACACATCCGCCGCAACTGTTCCCATGCTGCTGTGTCCCATGCACTAAGAAGCAGTATTTATTTATTTTTTTTTAGATTTCTATTTTTTTCTTTTTTGGCCTTTTATGCCTTCATTTTGCTAGGGCAGTCAATGGAGTGATAGGAAGCAAGTGGGAGAAAGAGATGAGGTAGGACCGGCGGGAAGTGACCCGGGCCGGACCCGAGCCCGGATCCCAGTGGGCACGCGGACCCGAGCGTGGCATGGGCGCTGCGGCCAGCTTTTAATTATGGTACTGTGCTGTCTGAGTACGCTCTTTCTGTAAGTCTCTAATCCACAGGAGCACATTGTTTCCACTGGTCCATACATGCATGCTTCTACTAGATCTACTATTAGATTTCTACATGTTTAATTGCACTCTTGGTGATACACTTACAAGGATATAGCAGCTGTTTCCCTCATAAGCCACAGACCATAACAGGGAGGCTATACCTGACACGCTCTGTTCACAACTCATAAAAATAGTTGTAGAAGACTGGTCTATTTTTTTGTTCGCACCACTATCATGTCATTGTCTGGTGTAGCCAGTTCCATTGATCATAGTGGAAGCTTCGTCTACAGAATGCTTCAGTTACATACCCAGTGTAGCCTCCCTGTAAGATTCCCTTTCACTGATTGTGTGACTAACTTTTGACAGCTTGGTTTTTTACTTTAAAATGTTTCATCTGTAGTCTTTCATATCTGAAATAAGTAGAAGTGCATTTACTGTGAGAGGAATAACACTTGCCCACATCCTTTATTCAAGACTTTATTTTTCAGCTGCAATAAAAACTCACAGTAAAGTATCGCTTTTTTGAGAAATGAGTTCCAACTTTTCCTCACTACCTTTAGTACATTTCTCAGATCAGAATTGAAATTCTCAAAACGACTAGTTCAACTTCCACATCATATACCACGTCAGTTGTGCACACCATGAAAGTAATTTCTCTGTCCTGTGAACAAACAGCAAACGCTTTGGTACATCAATGCAATTGATTGTGTACAATTGTCTGCTCTTTTTACACGATCAATGTACAGTATATAATGTCGTGTTGATCAAAATATATCATGCAGGTTCTCTGTTGAATAATCTTTCCCTTCAGAATCAATTAGCCTTTAGTTCATTGCTTGATTCATTACATGCAAGTATTGAACCAGTTGACATATGTAACATGTAATGTAAAAAAGTGAAATTTCTAACACGTTGTTTGGAAAGAACTGCAGTACTGTAAAATAGTCTGGGCTTTTTCTCTTGTGTGGCCCACAGTGTGAATGGTATGGTCTGGCAACGAACTGCAGTACAAACAGTACAGTAAAGGTGCACAGTAAATCACAGTAAATCATACCTCACATACCACAATGTGTAACTTTTTACTGTTAAAATTGAAAGAATAAAACAACTGTAGCTTTGTGCACTTTCATTAAAAAAAATGCTTACAGAGTAAACTGCTATTTTGACAACATGGCTAATCATTTTGACTATCTTCACTGTTCTTATCAGTGACACAGGAGCTTCTCATTCTGATGGCACTGACATGCTGATTGGCATAAATACTACTGTAATATATAAATATTTTGAGACAAACAAAGCATTGTGAGCAAGTATTGTGTGCTTTTGCAAGTAATCCACTGTGTGGTGCAGTTTGTACAATTTGTTTAGAGAAATTCACTTGCTGTTTTCCAAATGTTACAGTTTCTCTCAGTCACTTTGGTGCTTTTCTCAGATCAGAATGAAAATTCTCATAACTATTAGTTCAACCTCCACAACATTTAGTCATTTGTGCACGTCATAGTAGCAATTTCTCCTTCCTCTGAACAAATTGCAAATGCTTTTGAACATGTATCAGTTGCTTTGTCATGTCAGTCAAAATGAACTACTGTATACTTATGGATGCTGAATAGTCGTTCCCAATAAAACTAATAGTCTTCATTTCATTGCTTGAGTCATTACATACAAAATTGGTGAACTAGTTATCAAATTCTGTCACAATGCTGTAGAATTGCAAAGAGCATATACAGTAAAATTGTGAAACGTACATATTCAGTGTCTTGTACTCACTTACTCCCCTAACTACAGCAATTTGTAACTTAACTGTAGTTTTCAAATGACTGTACAAATGCTGTATAGTGCTGTCTTGAGCATTTTCAGTATAGTGTCACCGAGTTCTGAACTTTTTTTGCATGGGAAAACACTGAGAGCATAAACTGTCGTAATGAAAACATGACAAAGCCATTTGACTATCTTGTGATGGTGTCAAAAGTCAAGACTTTATTTTGATGACACTGGCAGTTTCATTGACATAAATACTTGCTTTTGAGGAATGGACTATCCATTTTGAGCAAGTGACGTGCTTTTGCAGGTTATCCACCAGGTTTTGCAGTTTGCACTAATTGTTTTGAGAAATGCACTAACTGCTGTGCAAATGTTAATAGTGATGTGAGAAAAGTACTAAAGCGACTGAGAAAAACTGTAATGATGAATCAAGAAATGCATCAAAGAAATTGAAAAAAACTATAATGATAAGTATTACTATAAATTACAATCTTGCTTCTGCAGGACATCTCAACTGAACCAATCTCTCCACTTCTTATCTGAAGTTACATTAGAAGGCAGTCACACATCAGATAGATACAGTAGACAGATAGACAGACAGACAGACAGATAGTGAGATAGATAGATAGATAGATAGATAGATAGATAGATAGATAGATAGATAGATAAATAGATAGAAAGACAGATAGGTAGACAGATACTTACTTACCTGATTCAGTCCCAAAGGGAAATTGTGTTGCAGCAATTACTGTAACATGTATCACAACAACTGCAGTTAACAAAAACAGGCATGACGTAGATGTCGCTTTGGTATATAATATTGTGTGACAAAGGCAAGGGCACTCACTGCAGTCGCCTGACTACTCGTGTGTTGTTCCAGTAACTTGACTGATAGTTGTTCCAGTAGTTTTCTTTTTTAAATGCACATTGTAAAAAGTAAGATTCTATCTTAAGAAGACTGAGAGTATAATAACAATGACTAACTGTTGAGTAGGTCTTATCATGCTTGTGCCTGAAAACAGCCATGAAACCATTACTTTGTTAAATTAATAAATGTCCTGCATAAATTACTGTTATTATTAAAAGGCATGAAGCAAATGCAAATTTTAACTCTACCCTTTAATTTGTTTGTTTTGCTCTTTTCTCTGTTGTTTCAATATATTTAATGTTTCTTGTTTTATGTTGATGTTGCTAAGCAACACACCCCTTAGAAGAGATTGCAGACTTCCTAATTTATATTTTTATTAGACTAAAAAAGAGCATTCTTTCCAATCTGACTCACATACATATGCTGATATTCAATATTTCTCTTCAGCCATTTTTATTTGTGTAGAACATAATCAACAGCTGAATAGTTTGAAAGCTCTTCACTTGGTGCCAGTGATCAGCTCTGGAGTGAAGTATTTCAATGTGACATCGAGCAAACAGAAAACATGCAGATCTTTTTTTCTTTGCCTATAGGCAAAGGTGAAAGTCACTAGTGATCATTTGTTACAGTATTACCGTGAATCTAATATATTCTTGTTCTGTGTCTTGGGGAATCTGTTAATATCTCAATGGACACTCTGCACCAGTTCATTATATTACATTGCATTGTGTGTTTTGGGTCGAAACAGTGGTCTGTTTCATTTAAATTCCTTGTGTGAGTGTTTTGGGTCCAGCAGTGGTCTATTTTAAGTAAAAGGCAGAAAACATGCAGATCTTTTTTTCTTTGCCTTGCCTGCATAAGTAGGCTACTGCTGCACACATTATACAAATTCAAGCATGATCCTAGGCTACTGTAGACGTTATACAATATTATCCAAAACAAGAAAAAACTCCAAGACACTCCATTTCATAATAGTTTAAAAGCCTTCACTTGCATGGCTTAGTCACAAAAATGGAGTGCTACGGAGGTTTTTTAACTGTTTTGGAAAGGTTCCCATCCAAAGAGCACCTCAAACAGCATTTGGGTCCAGGAAGCACTCCTCTCCAAATATTTTGTGATTGAATATTAATTCATAAGCACATGGATGGTTCAGACAGTGTTGCTACTAGTATATCATTATGATATGTTTGATTTCAGTGAAAATAAGGTGAACTTATCTTGACCAGATATTCAGATAAAACTAGTTTACTTCACCCTACAAATTAATTAGGGAAAATGAATGAATAACAAAGAATTCTGTTTCCAAATGTCTTGAGGTAGTTGTGTATAATTATGCAATAAAATAGCCTGTGCATTATAATTTAAGGCTGTGGCTATCTAATGGCTGGAGCAGTAACATTATGCATGCTTTAATAAGAAATACTCAGCTGGAGAAGACTATGCTTAATTACATGGATTGCCATTCATCTTGAGATAGCATTTCAATGACGTGGGTGGAGACACGAAGTATGTCTCATTTGTGTTCTAGTGGTCCCTCTTCTCCAACAAGCGAGAAAGCGCGCGTGCATGGAAGAGGGGTTCATGCCATTTGAAGTGAGGGAAGCCCGTGCGTTTTTCGCAATCATTACGCCACGCAGTTTTTATTTATCTATAATTAGAGGTCTGACTATGTAGATGCTCCTTTTGCGCCCTTCGCAGTCTGCTTAATGAATTCGGAATTTAAAAACTATGAATTTCTCGCACCAGAACCTTTTAAGTGTGCACTGGAAATCAGAATCTATTATAATTTCTCTAGTTTTTTCCTTAATTTTCCTGGTTGGCACCGTTGGAAACTGTTTGGTACTTGCCGTGCTTTTGCGCAATGGACAGATGAACACGAAGACGACCAACTTGTTTATTTTAAATCTATGCATCGCGGACCTCTGCTTCATTGTATTTTGTGTGCCTTTGCAAGCAACGATCTATACTATGGACGAATGGGTTTTCGGTCCATTTGTGTGCAAGGCGGTGCACTTCATCATATATCTCACCATGTATGCCAGCATCTTCACACTGACCGCTGTGTCGCTGGACAGGTGCGTCTTCATTGCGCTATCCAGTATCGCCACTTATTCTCTTAAAGTTTATCACAGATGTTGTAATTATTTTATCTGTCCCTGTTCAAGCGATTTTGATTGTAGATAATACTAAACAAGGAAAGGGTAAAAAGTCAATATATATAGGTATGTTATACTAATTTAAGATAACATAATATTCCTAAGTAGTTATATTTACTGTAATTGTCATGCTGCCTATACTGTCACATGAAAAATCATATTTGGTAAAAATATCTCATAAAAATGGTTATGATGTATAATATTATTCATTTTTGAACAGGTATCTGGCCATTCGCTACCCTCTGCGCTCACGGGAAATGAGGACCCCTAAAAATGCCCTCACGTCGATTTGCCTGGTGTGGGGTTTGTCTCTGGTCTTCTCTGGACCATATCTGAGCTACTACCAGCAAATGGACCTAGACGGCACTACAGTGTGTATCCCGGCCTGGGACATGCACCATCGCCGGGCCATGGATGTGAGCACCTTCGTCTTCGGATACTTGATTCCTGTGCTGGTGCTCAGCCTGACCTACGCGCGCACCATCCGATACCTGTGGACGACGGTGGACCCCGTGGAGGACATGTCGGCGTCCAAGCGAGCAAAACGCAAGGTGACCAAGATGATTATCATCGTGGCCGCGCTATTCTGCCTATGCTGGCTGCCGCACCACCTGGTCATCCTCTGCATGTGGTTCGGCCACTTCCCGCTGAACCACGTCACCTACGTGCTCCGTATCCTCTCCCACCTGGTGGCATACACCAACTCCTGTGTCAACCCCATCGTGTACGCACTGGTCTCCAAACACTTCCGCAAAGGCTTTCAGAAGGTGTTCAGCTGTGCGCTCAGAAAAAGGGTCGTCAACAGGGTCAATGTCGTGCAACAGGTTCACGCAGTTAGCTTGGCAGGCTCCAGTGAAACCTCCAATCTCAGCGAGAATGTCATCAAAGATAGGAGGCCAAACAATCCACAAGCGATAGTGACCAAGGCTTTCGTGACATTTAATGTAACATAGCACCTTCATGCAAATGTGTTAAAAAGTGGTTGCATAAAAAGAGCACATTTGTAGTTATTGTCGCTTGATGAGTGCTCTGTGTTCTACAACAAAACGATGTTTAGTGATGGCTTCCAGTGGTCGCCTGCTTCTAGGCTGTGGAGCTTTGAGGTTTCAGTGAAGCTAGGTGATTGTTGTTGAGGCACTACCAGAACGGCCACAGAGCTAGTCATGGTTCTATGTCAGTCATGCGAACGGATACATAATTTCTTCAAAAATGTTTGGACGTTTTGGTCATTCTTTCTGTAATCAACTGGATCAAATCTGTGAATGTTAAAATCATTGGAATTCCAATGCAATGGAATATTCATTGCAGTTGAGACAAGGCCTGCCACTTGCTTTGATACATTTTATAGGCCTATTACTTATGTGTTTAACTCATTGAATGCCAAGCTGTTTTCGGGAGCTTTGTCCTAGAGTGCCAGCAATTTAGACCATTGTTGATGATTTTTGTACAGCCACAGCATATTCTGTGTTATAGCTATGAACACATACAATGGCTCGATTAAAAGGTGAGACTTTAAGCTCTCAGTGGGTGCAAACCTTGTATTTCTACAACGCCTCTGTTCCTGAGAAATCCCAAGCTAAACAGTGGCTAGTTTTCATCAAAATCGCTGTTTTTTTTTTTTCAAGAAATAGAGATATAACGTCTTTCATGAAATATGAAGTGTTGCCTGTTACTTACTTGTGTAAACTTTCCTGGAAGTGATCAGCGAGACCTGGCGAGACTGCCACCTAGTGATAGACCCACGAAAATGGCCTGGTTTTGACCTGACGTGCATGCGTCACTGATTCGACCCAAAGCGGCAACCGAGTTATGATTAAATGTCCAGATGAAATGTCCAGATTGTGCGTTTTCATGAGTTTTCGATCGTCATATATTTCATTTCCATTCATCACAGAGTTCCCAAAATCACATATAGGGTGTGTTAGAGTGTCTAGTTTCGTAATTAAAAAAAAAAGCTAAAAACGTAATATTACGTTTTTGGCACTCAATGCATGGGAAGGAAAAACGTAATGGCACTTAATGAGTTAACATAGAGCATTTATTTATATGCATTTCCTGTATTAACAAACTGAGGCCAAATAGAGGAGAATGATTTTCACAAGCTTAGTGAACCTTTGTCAATTGCTGTTGGTTAAACAACAGTACAGTGATGAGGAAGCTATGATATTGACACTGTTAGTGACATTTTATGTCATACAATAGGCCTGTCTTTTGTAGCCCCTGCTGTGTGTGAGGGCGGAGTAACTTCAAACTTTCAATAAGCTGTTTTTTTCATGTGTTACAGAAATGCTATCAGAGTGGGGGAGTACCTGAATATATAAACTAACTTAATTTATTGACATTTAGCAGTGGTATCATTCTCTACCAGCAGACCTATGGAATAAGTCTTGAAATAGTCAACTTTGTGACATGTAATCTCAGATTGAATTGTAATATTGTTTTTTATTGACATTTAGCAGTGGCATCATTCTCTACCAGCAGACCTATGGAACAAGTCTTGAAATAATCAACTTTGTGACATGTAATCTCAGATTGAATTGTAATATTGTTTTTTTATAGGCAAAGGTGAAAGTCACTAGTGATCATTTGTTACAGTATTACTGTGAATCTAATATATTCTTGCTCTGTGTCTTGGGGAATCTGTTAATATCTCAATGGACACTCTGCACCAGTTCATTATATTACATTGCATTGTGTGTTTTGGGTCGAAACAGTGGTCTGTTTCATTTAAATTCCTTGTGTGAGTGTGTTGGGTCCAGCAGTGGTCTATTTTAAGTAAAAGGCAGAAAACATACTGATTTAACTGTCTTTGGGGACCAAATGTCTCTATGGCTCAGAAGTGACAGGCTGCCAATAGGCTGAATAAATCCAGAATTGTATTTTCTGAATGTGCACATTACCATACCATATCCTTCATGTCAAGACCAGGAGAGAATGAGTCTGTTTACCTTGTACAGTATGTGATATATACCTTACCTAAGAAGGGTCATGTCTTAGATACATAAATATATAACCCTTTGTGCATTTCTCAGGGACCTTGTGGGTGTCCAAGAGTGAGTCACGAATCAGCCTGGTCCTCCTTATGTAATGCTGTTTGTACTCAAGTTAGTGGCGAAGACGAATGTTTATTTCCTGGGAATCTGTGGTCTCTCTGTTCTTCTGTCTTTCTCCGTAGCGCAAGACCCGCTTGGTGGTTGCCTGGCGTCTGTGACAGTAATGGACCCCTCCGTATCCCTCTGTCAGTGGAAAAAAGCAGCGTGGATAAGCTCATTTAACGTCTGACTAGGCCTTGATTGTTTCAAGGTCACACATGTGATGGTTTCATGTTGACTGTGCTGTGACAATAACCGTGCCTTGTGGCAGTTGCTCAGACATCTCTCTGTGTTATATTTATTCATGAATCTGTATGAAACAAAAAGAAAGAACATTATTGCATTTGTTTGATGTACTGTCTATGGTGATGATTTGTAGTCTAATGGATGCTTTAGACCTGGCCAAAAGGGTCAAGTACAGAGAAAAAAATAAAAGTATTTGTGAAATTAGTGTCAAATGCTATCTTGGCAGTAGTAGTGATACTGAAAAATCATGGGTTATTGTAATAAAATTCAAGGTGGACTACATTTGATGTTTTTTTCACTGAGACCATAACATAACAGCTCGAAGAAAAGCTCAGTTTTTTGTATAAAACCATTGTTGTTAGTTTTTATCTTTACACAGCGGATTCCAAACAAGCAATTGATCTATTTGAGCAATCTAGCAAGTAATTATCGTATGGCTGGTTTACCACTACTTTGGAGCAATATCCAATTCTACATGACACCAGCTTAATACCAGTGAAAGGCCAGGGGGGCGGGGTGTTAAGTTTGAAAAAAACCTCCTCACAGTGCCTGCATTTCATAGGGTAGAGGTTGACCAATTAGCGTGTTGAAATTACCACTGTGTGTGACAAAATAATCTGCTGGTTCCAGCTATGGTATCATCATTTTCTAAGGCTTGTCCAAACACACTGCACCAATAAGTTATCTGAATTTTACATATTATATAGGTTCCACTTGGAAATGGACAAGCGTCATACAGTGGCCTTTTGAGCTTTTAAGCTTGATGATTCATCCTTTTCAACGTCTGTACTGACCACCAGTCTGACAAGCTACCATCATCACCATCTTTCACCCCACCCAAGTGCCCTCACCTCTCCATCTTCATCGTGGTCAGTTTTTTAATAGCTCCCCCTTTCACAATCCAGGCAGTAGGCTTGTTTGCCAGACCAAAGGCAGTGACTAAAGTCACACACTTTTTTTTAATCTCCCAAAATGAAATGGCTCTATTTACCAGAATTATAGATGACATTATCACTAGTCCTTCATGTCTTCAGTCATTTTATAAAGCAATAGCCACGGAGTGCACGAGGGAATTGCAAATCTAACAGGGGCTTTGCAGCACATCATATTGAAAGCCATTGAGTCCCAGCCTTTTATTGCCTTGGAGTTATAACTGCTCTCTGGGTCTGTTCTGTTTATCAGGTCACAGTTCTTTCTGGAAATCATTCAGTGGCAGGTGTGCTTTTGATGCCGTATTTGACTCACCTTAGCGTATGTCTGAGGTTTTAAAAACAAGACATTTGTTTCTTGGTCTTGCTAGGTAGACAAGCATACACAATGGGAACAAGTCCTGATCATAGCACCAATGACAGATGGCATTATTTAAAGCTGCACACACTATAATTGATTGGTTTTGGTGACATGTGCATTTACATGTATTCATTTAGCAGACATTTTAATCCTATGAATTATTACAGGTGGGTTTTCACTTGATTTCATAAAGTAGTTGTAGTAGTGTGCACATCCCCACCGGCGAGGTCCAGGGCAAATGGAACTAGAACTCAAAAAGGATGAACAACACTTTTCGCTTGATTTACCATGAAAGTTTGAGGATGTTAAGCACACTTACTATCTACAGAAACACAGATGGCTGACTGGTGTTCAATGTGTACCATGTTCAACAACCTGTTGTGTGCCCTATTATTTCAGTGTAATCTTAAACATTAAAAAAAATCTCTTTTTTCTTTCTCTTTTGCAAACCTGTACATTTCCATCAGAAAAAAAAAAAACAATTCCAGTCTTCTTACTGTCCTCCGTATGGTCTAATTCTCTGTGGATGGATCGAGACTGGAATGCCCTTTTTTGTCAGTCTCAAATGACAAGAATAGATGCAGTCCATGCTGAAGAGGAGAGGAGGTGCAACGTGAACCAGCAGTGGACATAATAAGCCTGTTTTACTGCCAGGCCAGGCTTCTCTTCTTGGTCTGATTACTGACATGAGCAAAGAGGCACATATGTGAGGAGAGACAGGCGAAAGGATGGATGTCAAATAACCTGGGTTTGCTGATGGTACACATTGACTTAGATGTGTCAGAGAGGCCAGAACATGATGATTCTTCATACACCCCATTAGAAAGTGAGGACATTAATCAAATGGTTAAAAACAGAAAATAACTGAATTCACAACTGAATAACTAATAACCCATTTCAATCTCAAATGCTGAAAACACATTAAGACAGCCAGTTTTGTAGCTTGTTGCTTTTGTAATATATTTTTTGTCAATGGTGAGAAAAGGTCGAAACACTCCAAAATAAACTCCAGTATTAGATTTGGGCAGAGACATGATGCAGAGGATGGCTAAGTTTATATTCGTAATAAAAAAAAGTGGACAAAATAAAAGGTCTTTTTTCGGTAGTTTCCAAGGCAACCTCAAACACAGCTGAGCATTTTGACTGGCCACCTGTTGCAAGACAAACTTGGAAAGTACAACATTCTTGATAGGCTATACAAAATGCACAAATATAAATCATTTTGGTGAGATTCAATATGTAAAATGTTGTCTGATTTTACTAGATTTATTTTTTATTTTTTTGGATAATTTTAAGTTTAAATGATAATTGTTTGATCATTTTAAGTTTAAATCATTTCATTGGGTTGCATGAGGCATGTCCTGTTTTGAAATGATCACAAATGCAAAGACAGCATTCACCTTTCTTAGGAGCCACAACAAATGTTAAGTGCTACAGTACTGACAGCCCAAGGAAATGATTTTGAATAAAATCTGTGGAGAAATTGAGACTAATGCCTTTGAAGACTCACTTCACTCTTAATATGACTTCTAGGAGAGTTGAGCTCATGATGAAAACAAAAAAACAATCCCTTTTGTTTGGGGAATTATCTCCTTGACCCATTTTTTTATATTCTGTCTTGTCCTGATGTGATTAATTTAGGATAAACATAGGAAGTCAAGACCACACACACAAATGGTGACAGAAGTCTAATTCGATAGGGTCAGCAGATATTGGTGTGTGATGGGGGAAAGCATCGTATTTCACCCTTAGATGGCAGTATAGACCCTGAGCAGATTTTGCTATTATACTAGTTTACCGTTTTAATTCTAATCAACCTTGCAACAGGTGCATGCATGTCTCCTGTTCAGCAATGCAACAAGACTAACAAGTACCCTACATTAAACCGATCAAATGGTCTAGGCCTACTCGCCCAAAATTACCCTCCAAGTAGCTTAACATTCCTTTAATATAAAAGAGAAGAGACTACAACGCGTTTGCCATAAACACGTTATGGACGAACAGGCTACTCCAGGTTAACCGCTTGGATGTATAATTGTTCAATTAATGGACGTTGTCAGCATCAACTACATCCTCAAACTTACTTTTTTGCCCTTATCCCACTTATTCTATTAGATCATATGTTCAGAAATAACCTTTTACTTTATTCATGTATGAGCAAATATTGTCAGTTAGTTGCTGGACCCGGAAGTTTCCTCCTCAAGATCCTGCTCACTTCAAGTGTGCCAATACCCGAGCGCTCGCGCTGTGGAGGCAGGTAACACACGGATGAAAGTCAACCGGAGATTCAGCCTCCGTCCCTGGAAAGGAATATAAAAATGGGGAACTCCGACTCCAAATTGCGTTTTAGAAAAGCGGTGATACAGCTTACAACAAAAACACAGGTTTGAAATATGTCCCTTCTCTTTTTTCTTTTCTTTTTTACCCTGTTTAGTTACATTGCGCTCTGTGCATTTGCGTCTGCGTTTGTGAAAGAGAAATTGGTTTCCAGATGGCATCATCAAAAACGGTCGAAAGGCGTGTGTAGTAATTTACAAAAAGCTAAAGTGTAGGTAGTCTACAGCTGGCAGGAGTTTGACTGATCGGGTTGACTTATGAACGTGTCATGCTAAATTCGATAAATGTCATGTTAAATATGTTTAAAAGTAGATCACAATTCTACCTTGTTTATAAACTATTTGGGGTGGAACGACCTAGATGGTGGCAGATTTCAGACAAGGATGTAGGGGGTGCTTCCGACCATCTCATCATAGTTGTCAGTTTATAATTTGCCCATGATTGCCTTGGCAACTTTTAGTGAGCTTTTGGTTCATTTGTAGGCCTACTCTTAAACTGGAAGAATTTTATTTATTCAAGTAGCTTTAATAATTCCACATTTGTATCATTTGCCTAATGTGGACTCTCAAATATTACAAGTATTCCCTCTCCAATCATGTTGTATTGTCCAATGAAGGTATTCCAAATCACTAATAATAATCATGATTATAACTTTACTTTACACGTAAGACCACCACTTTTTGTTACCCCCCCCCCCCCCCCCCCCCCCTCCGACTTTATAATGATGCTGAAAATTATAAAAGAACGATTGATAAAAGTAGCTGTTTGTCTGTTCTCTCCACAATGTAATACAGTAGGTTGCATAACTGCCCAGTTATGACGTGTTAGCATTGCCTGGGTTGAGAGCAGTATTCGCATTGCCCCCTCTCCCTTTCCTCTCTCCCTTTATGCCAACCTAGTCCCTGGCATGAGTCTTTTCCCCTGCATCTTCCTCTCCTTTGCCTTGCTTTGCTCGCTATGGGGAATATGACCGAGCCTTGTCTCCCTCAGCCCGTGGAGGCCACAGACGATGCCTTCTGGGACCAGTTTTGGGCCGACACCACCACCACTATCCAGGACGTGTTCGCTCTGGTGCCGGCCGCCGAGATCCGAGCCGTCAGAGAGGAGTCTCCGTCCAACCTGGCAACCCTCTGCTACAAGGTATTGAAGGGGGTTTCTCTGACTGAGTGGGTCGCTAATGAGTTGAATCAAGTTTCAGGTTTGGTCACTGGTTTATGTTTAACTTAATAGAGTGAATGTGATGGCTGGGGATATCAATCTGATAGGGGTATCTTTTTGTATGGAACATACATACAATATATTTACTCTCTCTCTCTCTCTCTCTCTCATTCTCTCTCAAACACATACACGGAGAGAGGGAGGGGGAGTGAAAGAAAGAGAAAGAGGGAGTAAAGGAGAGCAGATTTTCATTGAAGTGTGGCTGTTAACACAGACAAACTGTTTTTATGCCTCCCTCTGTTTGCTCCCAACCCAACTCATAGTGACTGGAATGCAATTATTGGCTCTTCCCACAATGCAGTGTTTCTGCAGCCTGGAGGCAGGAAGAGTGGCAGAGTTCTTAATACAGCCGCAGCAGATGGGCCTTTGTGGAGTTGTTTTATACCTCCTGCAGACCTCTTAGAGGCTATGGGAACAGATAAGGGACATGACGTATGCTCTCACAGAGAAAGGCCTTTCAATGCCTGTTTAAACTTATGTGTCAGGTATTTGTCAGGGCCTGTAATGCTTGACAAAATAGATTGGCGGATGTGAGATTACTGCAGTCTAGTTTCCTGTCAGTCTAGTTTCCTGCGAACAGATGGATGAGCTGGATTTTGCCATTTGCTCAAATTAAATTTGCTATGATATTAGCTAAAATTTAATTGAGCGGCCTATTTTTAAATGCAATAATCTATTTGTTGTGTGATGTAGAATCATAGAATCTATATGCATGAGCCATTAATGGGTCTTTTGGAGTGACAATAGAATAAGCAAAGCATAGCGACATCCAGATTCTTTTATTATTCAAGTATGACTTGGCAGGGTACAACTGTTTAAAAACTGTGCAACCTGAAGTGCACTAAGCATCCAATAACACCAATGAACACTAATAGAACCCAAGTGAACATTGCATCATCTGCATGTGTGTTTTCTACTAGGTTACAGGCAGGCTACACCAGGCACATAATTGAAGTGTCTATTTGTGGAGCGTATATGCTGCAACATTAGCCTCCACTATAATCAATGGAACTGGCTACAATAGACATGATAGCGGCACGTACTAAACATTCAACAAAATTAAACTGGTGTTGTAAAACTATTTTTACATTCCACGAACGGAGTGCTTCTATTGCGCACCTGGTGTCGCCCGGCTGTAAGAGCGTGTTTCTGTCCGTCTCTATATATATGTATATATATATATATATATATATCTTCCCCCCCCCAGGCTGTGGAGAAACTGGTGCAGGGAGCAGAGTCCGGCTGCCCCTCGGAGAAGGAGAGGCAGATTGTGCTGAACTGCGCCCGCCTCCTCACCCGAGTGCTGCCCTACATCTTTGAGGATCCAGACTGGAGAGGGTTTTTCTGGTCCACACTGCCTGGTGCTGGACGGGCCGGGGTAAGAGGGGGGAGGGAGGGAGGGAGGGAGAGATGGGGGGGAGGATGAGGGAAGGATGAGGGAGGGAGAGATGCAGGGAGGATGAGGGAGAGAGAGATGGAGAGAGGATGAGGGTGTGACAGGGAGGGAAGATGAGGATGTGTTGATGGTGGTGTTGTGAATCTGCTTGTCCTGCTTGACTGCACCATTTCATAACCTCTTTTTTGTCTCTTGTCCTTTTTTCTGCTCCATCCAGTCTTTCTGACTTAGCTCAATATCCTTCTCCCTTTTTTCACTCTCTTAGTGTACACACACACACACACACACACACTCACACTCACACACACATACCAGCACACCAGCATGCACACACACACACACACACACACACACACACACCAGCATGCACACTCACATACACTGAAAGTAATTGTGGTGAATAATTACTTAATATTAACTTTGACTGGCAAACTTCAGGAACACTCAGGAATCAGGTTTATTCTGTTACAAGCAGAGAGGGTAAAAAAAATGGTCTATGGTCTGTGTAGGCCATGGCCTCTGTTGGATCAACCTCTCCCTCTCTTCCTCAGTTCTCTATCCTTCTAATTCTGATTCTTACAATGCAAGGTAGTCACTTTGTATGGGTTAAACAAAGGAAGAATTTGGCGGCAAAACAAGCCCACTTGGTTGGTTCTCCACTTGGCCTCAGACACACCTACTCACACCTACTTCACACCTATCTGAAGAACATGAGGAGAGATATCTTATATATCAGAAATATCACTTATAGAATGTTCCAAACATTCTCACAATCAAATCATTTCATGACACATAGATACATTATAGCAAGGTAACATCCTTTGTCTTGTGGATCTGATAGCCCTTGGAACCAGTACATTAGCATTTCATTGGGGGAGGGGAAGGTGTCTCTGTTTAATGCCAAGAGGGGCCACATGGCTAACTGAAACTAGTCTTGAAATTAAATTATTATTAATTTTAACCCTAAAATTATTGCTATCAACACACGCACACACCAGCATGCACGCACACTCACACACCAGCTTGCACACACACACTCTCTTACACACACACACACACACACACCAGCATGCACACACACACACACACACACCAGCATGCACATTCAGTGCCGGCTCTGCCCTTTCAATCTCCATCCCTCACTGTAACACAAGCTGATGGACCTTTTAAGTGTTTTAAAGTGTGTTTGGGCTGATTCTCTTTGGCAACCCACCGTGCTTACACACACACACACACACAAATGCACGCAACTCCTCATAGCACCTCTGTTCAGAAGGAGAAGGGTGTTCTATCCTCCCGTTTTGAAATATTGAGTGTGTTCAGCTTCCATTCGACCTGAGGTACTGCTTTGAGAGATAATCTGAAGCCTGGTTTGGAAGAGCCTCTACTTGCTGAGAAATGGAGGGAGAGAGAAAAGAGAGAGAGAAGAGATGGAGGAAAGAGAGTAGAGAGAAGAGAGGGAGAGGGAGAGAGATGGTTGCTGTTATGCAATGTCCTGTCAATGTTAGCCAAAGTGGATTACATGGTTAAATGCTTCATCTCAAACAGCAGGAGAAAGGAGAGCCTCCTGGGAATAGGGACTGAGTCTAAGCCCAACTCATAATTCCTGTACGCTCTTTCATTTGAGAACTGGATGACTTTGTTGTCTTGTTTCACACAATGATGGCCAAACACTTCTGTTTTATATTGTTATTTTTCCCATCTGGCATCTGGTTATTATGCTTTTCTACCCACTACACTACTAAGGACAGAGAGAATCATCAAAAACTTCTCAACTGAATAACCACCGCTGGCATTATTGAGTGATGGGTTTTGGGATATTTTTCTTACCTTTTCGTACTGTATGTTGTTAAAACAACATTGGTAGTGCAGTCTAGAAAGTATAACTCCACATGGATAATTCCATACATAAAAATATGCACAGCTTCACAGCAGTGCAAACACTAGAAAATCTCCACAGGAAGCAGTGAACAGGCTGCAGTTATACAAAATCCTGACAGCACTGGATGAAGAGCAGTGTCTGGAAAACTCCAGAGGTGACCAGTCCTGACCTCAGGATATCTGCTTCTCTCAATATCGTGCCTCCACGTCTTTTCCTCTCCCAGACTTAAAGTGGGTGGTTGTTTATACTGCAGTGCACTCTAGGGTATGGCTTGAATAGATGCTAAAGCACAACATTGTAATTGAGACCGTTGTTGTGTGTAGAGCCCGGGGATGTCCACTCTGATTATTTCCCTGCCCTTGGTTCCATGTTGGGTTTCTTTGTCTTATCTTCTTCAGTTCCTCTGCCGCATTTTGTGTTTTCAGTTTAATGATGAATGACTGGCCAGTGCTAGCGAAAAGTAGTGGTGTTATGCAGATGATGTGCTTCTAGTGTATGTGGACATTACACAATGTTTTCTGTAGTTATGTAATAATTTGGAGCCACAACTTTAGAATATACTTAATCTATTTTACTTCATTTTTAAGGACAATGTAGTGTAGGAAAGTGTATCATGCGTGTTCATTATTTACATAATAGTTATTGTGCACAATCTGGGCTTTTATTAACGATTATGCCAACATGCACTTCACACACACAGAACAGAAAGCTCTTGAAGACTTTTGAAGATGAGGGTGTTATAGTCATAGAGATGCAATTGGTAATACCTTATTGTACACACTTGTGATTTGTAAAACCGTAATGAATGGTAATCTTGATTATGTCATTCATGTATATTCAGCTATGAAGAGGAGAGTTCTTTGTGGAGAAACCTGATAGATGGCTATTGTGTTTCATCTGTTTGACGGTCCTTGAAACATAAGGACCGCTGTTTATGAGTTTTCTAGTAGACAGTGGTATTCTAATACAAAGATAGAATCTGAAAATCTATCTCAGACAATGTATTGTTGATGTGTTTATATTGTTTTATTGGGATTCCTCAATGTGCATCATTTTATCTCTAGTCCTTGCTAAGGAGAGAATTCCGCCCAGGCTGAGCACCTGGCACAGGTGTTTTCAGAACATAAAGGGCAGCCTTATCTTACCCAGCACCCTGGTTTGATCTTTCATCAGTCTCTTTCCCCCCTCTTGTACTCGACACCAACCCAAACTCACTCTTCACCAGACCAGCCTCCCCCCTCTCCTTTCAACTAGTCTCCACTCTCTTCTCCTCTTTTCTCCTCTCCTCTTTTTCACTCTCCTCTCTTCCCCTCTCCTCTTTTCCCCTCTCTTCTGTTCTTTTCCACTCTCCTCTCTTCCCTCTCTTCTGTTCTTTTCCACTCTCCTCTCTTCCCCTCTCCTCTTTTCATCCTCATTTATTCTCGTCTCCCTTTCTCCGTCCTATTCTACCCATCCCTCTTCTACACCTCCTCCACTCCTCTATCTCCTCTGCTTCGATCCCATCATCTATTCTCTTCCCTTCTCCTTCCTCTCTTCTCTCAATTCCTCCCTTTTTTCCTCTCCTCTTCCCCCCCCCTCCTCTCCACCTCCTCCCACTATATATAGTCAGCGTGGGAGCTCGGTCGAGCTGCCTGTGTCTGGATGTCTGCTTCTCTAACTCTGCAGTTCTCTTCCTCCTCCCACTCTCCTCCTCCTCTTCCTCACCCCCCCCCCCCCCTTTGCTGCCTCCCCTCGCTCCCCCTTTACCTGAACTGCATGAGAGAGACGTGGGCTTGGAACACTGCAGATATTGTGCGTTTGTGGCCTCACCAATGGGAGACTGAGCTGGTATTGGATTACGGCTAATTAAAGTGCCTGGATGAAGAGCAGATAGAGCCCTGTGAATGCAGCAGGGCTGCTGTGAGAATCGTGTGTGTGTGTGTGTGTGTGTGTGTGTGTGTGTGTGTGTGTGTGTGTGGCTGCTGTGAGAATCGTGTGTGTGTTGGAAGACTCCTTCTAGGCTTAGGTTTCTGTGTATCTACACTCTGTGTATTTGTGGGCTATGTCGTATCCCTTGGTTACTTTTGCCAAACATTCTTTGTAGGTGGGAAAGCACTCTAATGTTAAACCTTGGTCTAAAAAAGGTGTGTGGAGGTTGGGGGTGGATGTTCAGAAAGATCCATCTAGCCCCGCAACCTCATTATGTTGAAGAACCTCCTCAGTTACTGTTGAAAGATTGAGAGAGATTGTTATTAAAAAACAAAGCTGTTCTATCTGAGATGTTTGACTCACTGCATAATGCCAAGGTCTGTAAATGGCACAAAACAAGCTCTTGTGCAGTGCATGTTCTGATTATAGTGTAGCACTGTGTGCCTGACTGTGTGTCACATTGATGGTGGTTAGTGAGCTCCTCCCTTCATTGTAAAGCACTCATTGTTGTTGTAGTTGTCTAACATGCTGCTGTGAATGATGAATTTAGTGTCCTCTACTGATGACTTGTCCCTGCAGGAGGATGACGGAGATGATGAAGGTGCGAGGCCGCTGGCCGAATCTCTCCTTGTGGCCGTCGCTGACCTGCTCTTCTGTCCAGACTTCACCGTGCAGAGCCACAAGAAAGCCGGACTGGTGAGACTTGGTTTTTTTCATTTATGCCACTGCTTGGTTGCATTTCCTATTGTGATGCGTATATTAGAGCTCTATTTCCTATTGTGATGCGTATATATTAGGGCTCTATTTCTGCTTTGTGTACAGCCGCTTACTACCTTGAACGTGCATTAAAGGAGAAGTTTGGTGTGATATTGACCTAAAGTGTGTTGAAACATGATACCGAGTGTGAACTTTTGTCTCATCGCTGATCTCGGCTTGTCCCCTGCACTCCGAAATCTGGCGCTAGTTAGCCGATGCTACCAACAGGTTTTCAATGGGGGCATCGGGCTAGCCATGCAAATAAATCACTGTTTTACGCCATTTACGAGGCTCAAAGTAGCTCCACACTTCATTGGTAGACTTCCGAGGGCCCTATTTTACCGAAGTTTACCGTTCGCCGCCATCTTGAATTTAGTCACGATAAGTCGAGCGATGAGTACGAATGAACAGGTATGATAAGGGATCAGATTCCAAAAATAATTCAGTGGAAATGCATGGATTGCAGTTGCTGCTAAGCACATTTGAATTCTTCATTTGAACCCACCAAGCACATTTCTCACATAAGGGATTCAAATATTGGTGAAATGCAGCTTTGACACTCATGGATACAGAAAACATTGCCTGCATCAAGGCTGCCTACAACAGCTGATATGGAGCAGATTTTGTCTTAGATAGGCATGCCAGTTGTAACCCACTAATAATTAGTTTGTGGAACATGCCCCAGGCTGCCAAATCACACATACACAAGCACATGTTTGGCAGCAGATTAAGCAGGTGGCATCAGCGCTAATACCAATGTCTCTCACAGTATCAGTCAGAGTAAGTCATTTTCCATGCTTTCATTGTGTTCAATTGTTTCAGTTGAATTAGGACACATTGGGTCACTCTGTCTTCATAGGCGGTTCTGTGACTGGTATTCTTGACACACACACACACACACACACACACACACACACACACACACACACACACACACACACACACACACACACAATCATAGTAAATCCGTGGGTGAGTGCTCTCCTTATGGGGCAGTTTCCTATTTGCTGAGTGGATCAGTGGTGTAAGCCCCGCCCTCCTCTGCCCTGTTCACAAAGAGGAGCCACATCCACTGCGCTCCCACACTCCCCAGTCCTGTCACTCATTAACCCCCTACAGAAAGAGTACTCTGTGTGTGTGTGAGAGAGAGGTAGAAGGGTGTGAAGATTAAGTCTAAGGATGATAGTGAGAAATATGTCAACGTAAAAAGTGCATGTGCTGTGTTTCTCATGTTGTTGTGTTTCCTGGTGAGTGTGTTTGTTCATCTACCACTGTATGTGTTGGGAGGGGGGAGATGGAATCCAAGGGTTGGAGAGAAAGATGTTGCCGCAGAAAGAGGATAGTGGGATGGTGTGTTTGTCATGGGGCTGGAGTTCCGTGTGTGTGTGTGTGTGTGTGTGTGCAGCCTGCGTTCTGGAGAATGGGCCGTAACAGACCCGTAGGGACATGCATGTGCCCGAGGCAGTGTTCCCCTGCTGGAGGAGAAGGCCAGTTAGCCTCCAACACTGATTAGATCACAGTCGACCGAACAGGACATGGCTGACCTCGCGGGGTTGCTAAGATACGTGCCTCAACACTGATATGCCCAGGCACTCCTGTTCTCACACCTCATGTGTCCCCCCCCCTCTCTCTCTCTCACTCACTCACTCACTCTCACTCTCTTCTCTTCTCTTCTCTCTCTTCTCTCGGTCTCTCTCACACATACACTCTTTCCGTCTCGTGCTCTCTCTCTCTCTCTCTCTCTCTCTCTCTCTCTCTCTCTCTCTCTCTCGCTCTCTCGCTTCCCATCCTTCTCACTTTCACTCTCACTCACCCACTCATGAAGCTAATAATATAGGGTGTAGGAAGGAGATCCTACCAAGATGACAAAGAATTATAAAGTTATTCATCAATAAAGTATGTTTATTGATTCAAAGAAAAAACAGCTGGACTCAAATCAACATTTATTGAAGTTTCCTTAGGCAGACAGGCGGTGTTGACTGCATTCAGTAGTAGCCTAACCCCTGTAGCTGAGCTTATCTTCAGAGGAGGGTGAGTGGGGGAGGTCAGAGTGATTGCAGACATTGCATGTTGTGACTAGTGCAGCCGTACAGCGGGTCTCAGTACAGCCGAACATCCCCTGCGCTCTATTTTTACACACCTCGTCTCAATCACAAGCTTTTTTTGAGTGATCCGGAACATGCCGGGACAAATGCAACTGTTTTGGACTAATTCATATTAAAGTATATATTTTGTTTAAAACCAAATTAGGCTGTGTGTGTGTAGGGGGGGGGGGGGGTGTTTTTAAGATAAGCTGTTCCCAGTTGTCAGCAGTAATGCCACACTTTATTATGGCCAGGGCACTCCACTGAATAGTAAGACTACTTCATAGCCACAACCAATTCTCAGTCCTGAAGCCACTGTGTGTAGTATTAGCACTAGCACCGACATGCTGTGGTAACTGAAGTAGAGATTAAGCTATTGACTCTAGATAGCCGCTCTCTGTCCTGTTGTTAGGCTCTGCCCTTATTCAGCTATGAGTCTCATAACTCACGTGATATTGAAATGGGTCATCGAAGGTAATGACATTAACTATCCATTCACAGTAATCAGGCCCAGTAGTAATATACCAGTCTTCTAATGCTCACACACACACACACACACACACACACACACACACACACACACACACACACACACACACACACGGATACACTATAAGTGGGACAAAATATTGATACTGCAATATGTCATATAATGTTTTATTGCGATACATTTTATGTCACTTACTGCAAAAAACACCTAACCAACCGCTAGCTGTCTGTGTCCTGAATACACTGTAAAAAAAACGAGATCTCTGTGGACAGCCCAGGCTCCAAAAACGGCAACAAAAACAACCTGGGCAAACCTAGCCCATAAAAACATAACAGACTGTTCCAGCAAATCACAGATGAGATGCGTGTTTAGGAGAGTTTCAATTGCACGGGAGCAGCACGGGAGGGAGGGGGAGGAAGTAGCGAGCTAGCTCTCTGTTTTGTTTGAAAGTCAACAGAAGTGACGTTACCCAGCATCGATTAGAGCTCCTTTACATTTTACAATTCATATTCTAAATGGACTCATCTGCCAATTTGAGTGTCCAGTCCCTACTTCATGCAGGCATTTATCAAATGAATGAGTGTCATCTGTCAAAATATTTATATATTTTTAAGGGACACCAAGACACTGCACTGTTTCAGTTCCGTTGTGAAATGCAGTGAATAAATGCATATTTCCAGCTTTTTGCCTTTTTCTTATTTTTCATTTACACAAATATCAGGATGTATTGGAGATAAATATTTTTGCAATGTATTGGAGTATTGTATCCATATTATCTTTATTGTTCGCAAAGTATCGTGACTGTATCAATTTGTTACTCGTGAGTGATTCACAGAGGTCCCAAACACAATCAAACCCATAACACACTCGTAAGCTGAAATGCACACACACCGTACAATGCCCTGCTGCTTGCATTAGGTGAGGACAGTTTGCACAGCTCACACACCTACTGAGTCAACGTTCCTCCTCCTCTTCCTCTCCTCCTCCTTGCTAGCGTCACTGCTGGAACACTGCCACCAAATCAAACAATACCAACCTCTCAACCTCCCGCTTTCAAAACAGCTATTAACATGTTGATGCAGCAGTGCAGAGTGCCTACGTGTACCTTATCATTGTCATACAACGCGTTTGGATTGGGGATTGGATGTTGATATTAGATGGAAAAGACCTTTGCCTACTCCACTAAGTTTCTTTCTTTCTTTTTTTATTTTTTTTTTATTTATCTCTTTTTTTTTTTTTCAAGTGAGCCCTGCCCAAGAAAGGCAGCACCTTTTAGACCTCTAAATATAAAAGTACCTGTGCTTAACTTGATATGTACCAGTATGTGTGTCCATCTTTTGTCAGTGATGCTGTTGTAGGATATTGCTGGAGAATGATATCTAACCTCCACTCATTGAACTTTGCCCTTAATGTCATTTAAGTTGTAATTTCTTAGTCATTTAACTGAGAAACACCAAAGGAGTGAAGGGTACAATTGTACTGGTTACCCTGTTGTGGTGCTTAATGTTGGAGTTGCCCCTCAGGGGATAAATAAGTTTTTCTTTTTTTAAGGTTTTGGATTGAAACCCAGTGTTGTATTCCCCATAGGATGGCCCAGAGGACATGGCGTCTCTAGACAGCTGTGAATACATCTGGGAGGCCGGAGTAGGCTTCGCTCATTCTCCCCCTTTCAACTACATTCATGACATGAACAGGTGGGTGTTCACAGTGCTGTCTTATAAAGCACCACTCGCTGCCTTGCTAGCACAGCTTCAATAGTGAAAAATGTTTAATGTTTAAAATCAAGGTCATCATCGCCCACTTATCATGGAACAGTTACATGGCCAATGAATGCACTCTCTGGCTAGAATATGCCATTGCCCCCTGATATTTTCTGATCACATTGAAACACAGTCCACTCTCATTTATTGTACAGTTCTGCACTCAGTTTGTTGTTATATAACTAGTTTTTAAATGTAGCATTCTGTGGGTTCAATTCCCGGCTTCCACCGCTGTGCCCTTGAGCAAGGCACTTAACCCCAAGTTGCTCCAGGTACAATGTAATCCCTTGTAATTATAGTTGACATGTTTAAGTCACTTTGGACAACAGTGTCTGCTAAATGAATAAATGTGAAATGGGATTTCTCACATCCTCCTTTTCTCTTGTTTCTCCTCCCACACACACCCCCTTTGTGGTGTTTAGGACAGAGCTGCTGAAGCTGCTGCTGACGTGTTTCTCTGAGGCCATGTACCTGTCCCCCTCCACAGACATAAACACACTTAACCCCTGGGTCACCTTCTTCTGCTCAGCCGACAACAGGTAGCACACAAGCACACTGACACAAGGGAGAGCCCCAGGCAAAGCTTTCACATGGTTGTAGAGCCAATATAAAACCACTTCCTCTCTAAATCTCTTCTTACATTGGCATTTTTTATTGTTCGTCCTCTCTTGTTGTTTTTCTGTCCGTCTCTCTCACATGCCCCCAACACACACTCACACACATAAATGCTCACTGTGTACTCATACACTGTCTTCCACTCATTCAAACACAAACCCACACACACACACACACACACACACACACACACACACACACACACACACACACACATTAATACTGTATATTCATACATTGTCTTCAACTCATTCAAACACACACACACACACACACACACACACACACACTAATACTGTATATTCATACATTGTCTTCAACTCATTCAAACACACGCACACACACACACACACATTAATACTGTATATTCATACATTGTCTTCAACTCATTCAAACACACACACACACACACACACACACATATACACACACCCCTCTCTCCCCAGGCACGCACTCCCTCTCTTCACCTCCCTGCTGAACGTGGTGTGTGCCTACGACCCGGTGGGCTTCGGCGTTCCCTACAACCACCTGCTCTTCTCGGACCACCGCGAGCTGCTGGTGGAGCAGGCCATGCAGGTGCTCATGGTGGCCCTGGAGCACGACCTGGCGTCCACCTGCGCACAGCAGCCCCTGGAGCCCACAGCGCCCTCTGTGGAGCTGGAGGAGCAAGAGGTGGGAGGAGACGAGAGCCAAGACCAGTCATGCTTAAATGAACGTTATGCACTTTCTGCTGTCAGCAAGTGTGCTGTGATGAATAATGTAGTTGGAAAAGGCACAATGGACAAAATATGGCACTGAGTATTAGAGTACATTCTGTGCATGTTGTTTCTTTGTGCCAATTTTATTTATATGTGTGGGCAATTCCACGCAAAACTGTCACGTCCATAACGCCAACTAAATACCATGGCATTGTGTTGGAGTTATGGATGTGACAGTTTTGCGTGGAATTGCGGTGTGCATTTTTCGAAAGTAGAAAAATACATCATGTCTTTAGAGGGATGGCATGAGAATAAGTTCTAAAAGGCTATTAGTAAGAAAATATACATACACCACACTACTGTACTTTCATACTACTTTTACCTTTTCATATCAATCATCGTTTTATTATGGTATAGTCTTATTTTACTGGAGAAAAATGGCCAAACATATTCGGGTGAATGCCCAGGACTGCCATTTCTGGTGTAGACAGTGATGTGATGGCCTCATTGTTACTCTCATCAGGAAATCTGAATTATCCAAGCTCCATCTCAATCTCTACCTCTGTCTGTCTGTCTTTCTGTCTGTCTGTGTTGCAGCCAGTGGGTCCTGACAACCTGTTTGTAAATTACCTATCAAGGATTCACAGGGAGGAGGTACTCATTTATTCCTTTTCAACTACTAGAACTGAAGCACCTTTTCTTCTGCTTCCATCTCTGAGCCATAATGAGCTCCACATTCACCATTCCAGACTCCCACAGACATCAGCCTTACCTCCCTATCTGCACGCTAGGTCACCCATGTTGTTTGGGCTTGATGGTCTTTTGCTCCCCCCCCCCCCACCGTCGACTTCAAGGCAGCACTGCCACCTCCGACTTCACTGCAAAAAGTGATTTCTTACTATGGATTACGAAAATGTATCTTAAATCTTATTTTAACAAAATTAAATTTAGGTTTATTTTCTTAATCCATTGGCAGATAAACTTACTTTTTTTTTTATGTCTTAATTTAAGAAGATTTTGACTTATTTTAAGTCAAATAATCTTACAAGAAAGCTCAAAGTAAGTATCTTTATACTAAAAACAATACTGACTAGATTTGTTTTTCTTAACATAAGATAATAACACTTGGTAAGATATCGCGTTTTGCAGTGTTCGTGTTGCAGTGTTGTGCAGGTTCATTGTTGAGAGATGTTGTGTCTCTTTCTGCTGCACCGGTTATGCCAGCAGAATAATTGACCACTACCAAATGTTTTCTTCATTCATTGGACATGTTTGCCTTGTTATTGGTTGAGTATGCATAAAGTCGGTGTTTATCCTAACCTCTCCAGTTGATTTATGGGTTGTGTCAGGAATTGTCAGAATCAGGACTTGCTAGCTTGCACAGCTAATCAATTCAACATCTTATTCCTGTGTATGACTGCACAATGGAGAAGTTTGTCCCGGGCCGCGACTTCCAGGCTGCCTCCGCCGCAGTCGTACCGATGATGCTGCAGTTTTGATTAGATCTGATTGCAGACTTCTCCATTGTGCTGCATGACTCAAAATGGCTGTCCGTCTCGTCCCGTCTGACCTGTCCTGCAGGACCTGCACTTCATCCTGAAGGGTCTGGCCCGGCTCCTGTCCAACCCACTGCTGCAGACCTACCTGCCCAACTCCACCAAGAAGATCCAGTTCCACCAAGAGCTGCTCGTGCTCTTTTGGAAGCTCTGTGACTTCAACAAGGTATCTAGATGTTCACAGGTTGCTTTCTTGCATACCGTGCAGTGGGCAAGTTTGATAGTTAATTAACTTTTGTCTTTGTGGCTTAGCTATTCATTAGCCATCAGCAATCCACCCATCCGCGCATGGTGTGATGGTGGCATAGATGATGGTAACAGTTAGGCTGCACAAAAATGCTAAATACAGGGGTGACTATATGTGTGTCCTACTGTATGTGATTCTGTTGTGGACCATACCTATGTCAATTATGATGAGGAAAACATAGCACGCTTCAAACATGAATAGTCGATTTAGTTAATGAGACCTCAAATAATATTTTATTGGCCATTTAAACAGCTAGCACATCATTATTATTCATAGACAAGGAACAACAAAAATAAATAATGAGCTGCAGATGATTTATTTGATGTCTGTACCACCTGTTGCAATTATATTTGAGGACCCCAAGTAATAATAATAATAATCATCCTGTCTTAAGTGGTTTCCTTTGGAATCATTACTAAAATTAAATGTAAATGTCGAGGAAAATGACTGATTTATGAATCAAAAACATGAGGCTCTCCTCCTGGGAAAGAATTAGAAGCTCGTTTATGCGGAGGTAGCTTTTGAAATAGATGAAATAGAGAATGAATGACTATTACAGCTGTTTCTCTCTACTTTTGTGTGGGTTTCTGTGACATCTGTCTGTTCGTCTGTGTATCTGTGTACATAATTCCTTCAGTTGTTTTCCCTCTATCTATCTCTGTCTTTCTCTCTCTCTTTCTCTCTATCTATCTCTCTCTTTCTCTCTTTCTTTCGCTCACCCACATATGCACGCAATCTTTTTTTCTGTATTTCTTTTTTCTCTCTCTCTCTTCTCTCTCTCCCTCACACACTCCCACACACACACAGCACTGTGTCATTACATCATCATCATCAATATTACATCACATTCCTAATGCACCCTATGCTTTGGGAAATCTCAAAGGAGCTGGAGAACATGCCCTACATACCCCCCCCCCCCCCCCCCCCACACACACACACACACACACACACACACACACAGTAAGCCTGCTACTGCCCCTGACATCTGTCTGGATCCCAGCTGGGGGTCCTTGTGTGTTAAAAAACACATTACAGACATGGATGGCTCCAAATGGTCTGGTCTTCAGAATGCCAAAGACGGCTAATTACCTGTCAAGCAACTGAATAAAACGTTTGCATGTTAACATAAACAGTTACATAAGCAGAACAGAATAATAATTTGTTGTCGATTTGAGGATTAATGAATGGGAAGCATTATTTGATTAGACACGTTATACATTTTACATAATTATCACGGCCCATCTGTCATTGCCAAAAATGCATTACTAAGCCCAGATGGTCATTTATTTCAGGCTGTTGGTTGCTGCCCGCAATGCTGGGCAGTGTGTTATCAGTGTAACCTTTGCTCAGAATGTGTGACAGTGGCATGTGGTGAAGTGTCCCCCAATGGAATGTGTGTTACAGGAGTGTCCAGGTCTCACTATTCTTTAGTGTGACCGACTGTTTTTGGGTGCATTTCAGAAATTCCTGTTCTTCGTGCTGAAGAGCAGCGACGTGCTGGACATCCTGGTGCCCATCCTCTTCTACCTGAACGATGCCCGAGCCGACCAGTGTGAGTACAGCACAAGAGAGAGACAGAGAGAGAGAGTGTGTGTGTGTGTGTGTCTGTGTGTGTATGCACACGTTAGTTTAGTTTGTTTTGTTTGTTTATATCAGTCGTCCACAATCTTCCTACAGTATTGTAGGTTAATATAAGTTAAACTAATGTAAGTAGTGTGTGTGTGTGTTTGTTTATGTCTGTCTTCCCTAAACCTGCTAATGTAGGTATTGATGTGTGTGTGTTTGTGTGTGTGTGAGCAATTTGTCCTCGCTAAACCTGCTAGTGTAAGTATTGATGTGTATGTGTGTGTGAGCGCAATTTGTCCTCCCTAAACCTGCTAGTGTAAGTATTGATGTGTGTGTGTGTGTGTGTGTGCGTGTTGTGTGGATTTGTTGTATGTCCCCCACAAAACCTGCTAATTTGAGTATTTGTGTGTGTGTGTGTGTGTGTGTGTGTGTGTGTGTGTGTGTGTGTCTGTCTGTGTGTGTGTGTGTGTGTCTGTGTGTCTCTGTGTGTGTTTTATGTGTATAGGTTTATGGGGGGGTGTGTGTGTGTGTTTTGTGTGTGTTTTATGTTTATGGGTGTGTGTGTGTGTGTGTGTATGTATAACTGCTATTTTCCTCAGATGGGTGGGATTCTCTGATGTGTATACTGTACTCTTGTGTTTGTGTGTGTGTGTGTTTTATGTTTATGGGGGTGTGTGTGTCTGTGTGTGTTTTATGTGTATAGGTTTATGGGGGGGGTATGTGTGTGTGTTTTATGTTTATGTGTGTGTGTGTGTGTGTGTGTGTGTATAACTGTTATTTTCCTCAGATTGGTGCGATTCTCTGATGTGTATACTGTACTTGTGTGTGTGTGTGTGTGTGTGTGTGTAACTGTTATTTTCCTCAGATGGGTGGGATTCTCTGATGTGTATACTGTACTCCTGTGTGTGTGTGTGCGTGTGTGTGCAGCCCGTGTGGGACTCATCCATATCGGCGTGTTCATCCTGCTGCTGCTGAGCGGGGAGAGGAACTTCGGCGTGCGCCTGAACAAGCCCTACTCTCTACGTGTGCCCATGGACATCCCTGTGTTCACCGGCACACACGCAGACCTGCTGGTGGTGGTGGGCTCTCTCTCTCTCTCTCTCTCTCTCTCTCTCTCTTTCTCTTTCTCTCTCTTTCATTCTCTCTCTTTCTCTTTCTCACTCTCTCTTTTTTTCACTCTCTCTCCTCTCTCTCTCTCTCTTTCATTCTCTCTGTCTTTCTTTCTTTCTGTCTCTATCGGTCTTCCTCCTCCTATTTTGGTAAACAGATTATGTGTTGTGTTTAACGGTTTTCCCTCTCTGCTGCCATTTTCTAGTTATTTTAGAAATAGGCCTTTGTGCCATATGGACTCAAATGTCTTTCCACTTTTGATTTCTCACTCTTTCATTTATCTCTCTCTTAATCGGTCTCCATTTCTTTTTCTATTGATCTGTTGCTCTTTTTTATTTATTCCTATTTATTCCTTCTTTCATGCCTGTCTTTTCTCTGTGCTTCTCTCTCCCTTTTGTTCTCTCCCTCCATCTCTCTCTCTCTCTCTCTCTCTCTCTCTCTCTCTCTCTCTCTCTCTCTCTCTCTCTCTCTTTCTCGCTCCTTGTCCCCCTCCCCTCTGTCTCTTTCTCTCTATCTCCCTTTCATTCCCTCTCTCTCTCTCTCCCTCTCTTCTTCCCCTCCCACTCTCTCTAGTGCCACTGTGCTTCACCATGCTATTTTAGTTCAAGTAAAGACCTTGCACAACATGTCCTCGATACTTCCAAAGTGAAAGGTTAAGTGTCAACTCTGCGGTAATTCAATTGGGATGAAAGCATCTGCCAAAGTATTTAATGTATAATTTATATAAAAAAAGGAATACGTTTACTTGATTTAAACACCAAAAGATGTCATTTGACTCGCTCTTGGCCCTCGTTTCCTTTGTTCAATCTACTTACATTGTATTCTAAAGGTGTTCCACAAGGTCATCACAAGCGGACATCAGCGCCTCCAGCCACTGTTTGACTGCCTCCTCACCATCGTAGTCAATGGTCAGTATCACTCAGTCAATGTCTCCCCCTACTGGTCTCCTCTGCACATTACACTAGATTACACTTCATGTCCAACTTATTTTAACATTGTTTTTAAAAGTATTCCTTCCAAATGTACAGTATGGTTGCCTGGCCCATGTGACAGATATAAAACTTGTTTGCTGCTGAGTGAACTGGTCTGGAAGCTCTGTGCTAAGTGTTTGTTATTACACCACAGAAATGTACTTGTAGCGTTAGATCAGTTACATAATCGAAATAAATACAAATCATCATGGAAGAGACTTTTAAGTAAGAGAATGCTGTAATGTCATGCCATAATGTAATAAAGTCATGCCATAATGTCATAAAGTCATGCCATAATGCCGAACCTCATTCACCTATGCCACAGTGTCCCCTTACTTGAAGAGTCTGTCCATGGTGGCTGCCAACAAACTCCTCCACCTTCTAGAGGCTTTCTCCAACAGCTGGTTCCTCTTCTCCTCCACCCAGAACCACCACCTGGTCTTCTTCCTGCTGGAGGTCTTCAACAACATCATCCAATACCAATTTGATGGTGATGATTTCTAATGATTTTTCATTCATCACTGTTATTTGCATCTGTAGCGCAGGGAGTGAGCAGTCACCCCACCTGGCATCAAACCCAGGTCTCCAGTTCTGCAGCTGGACTGCAACACCAAAGAGCCAGGCTCATTGGTATGGCCATCAGAGCGCATACTCAACCGTAGTGATGGCACTCGGTCACAGCATCCATAAGCACTTGAAGGAGAAATCCGGCGAGTTTTCACAAAGATCTACGTTTCTCGAGGTCACCGAGTACTGTCGGTACGATACAAAACGGAGATCTTTGTGAAAACTCGCCTGTTTTCCCCTTTAATGGAGGCTTTCAGGCTCTGCAGGCTTATAATAGCAAATGGTGATGGCAATATTATGCCGATCATAAACTGAAGAATTATGTGGACCATTAGAGGAGTGAAAATGACTCACAAAATACCCTAATCCATTCACCTCACATTCATTACAATCACCTTAAAGTCTCAGATTCAGGGGGAGCTGTGGAGCAAGCAGCTGCAGTGTCCACACACACACACACACACACACACACACACACACAGACAAACACACACACAAACACATGCACATACACACACACACACACACATACACACACAAACAGACAAACACACGCACATACACACAAACACATGCACATACACACATTAAAAATACACACACACACACACACCTCAGTCCAAGTGTAGTAGTAGTAGTTGATGGTAATTTTGATACCACAGATGAATGAAGACCCAGTCAGACCAATGGTTGGAAAAATCAGGAACAGAGTTTTATTTACAATGATGTGCATCAAAGGAGAGACAGCATGACTTCACCTAAAGATCCACCAGCTGCTCTAACTAGACAAGAAAATAGTTAGGGTTTAAGCACACAACAGCAAAGTATAGATAATCATACAGTAACAGTGGCAAAGTGAGGAGCCATCCAGTCTACCCTAATCAACGACGCAAATGGTTTTTGTAGTAACACAGAAAACAAGAAGTGATATCAGCCCTGACGCCTCCATCCATGTTTAGGAACAGTAGAAATATCATACAGGGTCACAACGAAGGAGCATACTTTTAGTCTCAAAGTGACCTACTAATGAGAAATGCAGAACATTAAACAACATATTGGAATATTGGACCTAATGCTCTATTCCACTTTCTCTCATATTATAATTTTGTTTAGTTTCTCAGGAAGTTCATTGAATACCCCTCATTTACAATGAAGCCAAGACCACATGGTCACAATACAAATGAATATACTACAAAGCAGAGTGTCTAAGGGGCCTCGGGTGTGAGTCCAACCCGTGGCCATTTCTAGATCCCACCCCATCTCTCTCTTCCACTTTCTACCTGTTACTTCTCACTGTCCTATCTGAATTGAGGCAAAAAGCTGCAAAATATACTTCTGAACAAAAAAAAAATTGTTTGTTTGTTTCACCTTCCTGACACACATGCACTCAGGTAACTGTAACCTGGTCTACGCCATCATCCGCAAGCGCAACGTGTTCCATCAGCTGGCCAACCTGCCCTCAGACCCCGCCTCCATCCAGAAGGCCTTGCAGAGGAGGAAGAAGACTGCCGCTGGCATCTCACGTGCCAGCTCCATGGAAACGGTCTCCATGGAGGGCTCTCGTCCCGCCATTCCGGCCGAGCCAGGCACACTTAAGGCCAGCCTCGCGGCTACTCCAGGTGAGCCTCCTCTTCTCCGCTCCTGCGATCCCTCTCCACCTTCAGGAATTAAGAAGAGACATTATGTTACCTCTGCTCTAACGTCAGCAGAGCCTCAGTAATCATGGCTAACAAATGCATGCGCAGTTTGTCAACAAAACACTCATTTGGATTCCTTTGTGTGATCTGCTTTTTTTAACCTGTTGAGGAGTGAATTATTTTCCTGTTTCCTTCTAGAATTCTATGCAAACGATCTATAGTTTCAGTGTTCTCAATACAGTCTATGGGGAAAATCTCTGAGAGTAATTGTCACATCATAATGTGGAACTCTCGGTTCGCAAACATTCTAATCACATATTTGTGACCATACTCCTCAACAGGTTAATATCACCACAGGTTGATCACATTGTATGTGAGGTACTCTCTCAGGTGTGAATAATTGGAGAGGGCCTATCTGCCCCTGTGCCTTATGTGTCGCTATACTGGAGATTTGTGTATATAAGTATAAGTATAAGTATATATACTCTTTTGATCCCGTGAGGGAAATTTGGTCTCTGCATTTAACCCAATCCATGAATTAGTGAAACACACACAGCACACAGGGAACTGAAGCACACACTAATCCCGGCACAGTGAGCTGCCTGCTACAACAGCGGCGCTCGGGGAGCAGTGAAGGGTTAGGTGCCTTGCTCAAGGGTTCGAACCGGCAACCCTCGAGTTACAAGTCCAGAGTGCTAACCAGTAGGCCACGGCTGCACTAATGAAATGAAATGAAATCAAGTGTAATGAAATACTGTCTGATACTGATATGCAGGCATTGAGAAGCTAATGATTCTTCTGCACTGAGACCCTGTGCATCTTCTATTACATACTGGAGATGAATGGGATGGTGTGAGAATGTGAGGCATTAAAGGTTGTATCAGCGATGGTGGGCTAACATCACTTCTGTTGACGTTCAAACAAAACAGAGAGCCAGCTCGCTCCTCCCTCCCCATCCTTCCCGTGCAACTGAAACTCTCCTGAACATGCATCTCGACGTTTTTTTGTTGGAACACTTTATTTTGCCTTTGAGTGGTTGGCAACACTTGTTGGTAGCAATTGTTTTTCTGTGCAGATCTCAGAGCCTAGGCTGCCTACAGAGACGCATTATTTTGACGGCCTGCTTATGGGGCGGGCAGCTAGCAGATCGTTAGGAAAGATTAGATGAATGTGATCATTTATGTTTGGGTCTTTTTTGGGCCTGCAATCACTGATACAACCTTTAATCTGTTAAGCACTTTGAGTGTTTGGTGGAGTGGAAAAGTGCAATATACTGTGTGTATGTACACACACAGACATTATATGCAGGCCATTTCCCTTTGACCATGAGTGAAATGGTGTGTTGTTGCTGGGCCATGGCTGAGCAGGCATTGAGAAGCTGACGGAGAGGTCTCAGCTGTCCGAGGACGGCAGCATCGTGTCTCTGCAGGAGAGGCACTCATCTCAGCCACAGGCTGACCAGAGCGCCAACGCAGGCGCAGCCAGCGACACAGAGTCCAACTCCGGGAGGGACAATGAGGTCAGAGACAGAGACAAGGGCACTTGCATGATTGAGTATTGCTTTGTTAGCTAGTCAACTACATTGAATAAATCCCCAAAATTTACTTTAGTTCATACTCTAGATTTAGTAGGTTACCTCATTGTCCTAGACATCAGGTTACTTACAATTATGGAATACTCTCTAAGGGAAAACCAAGCTTATTTCATTCTATTGGCAATGGCAATGTTGCAGCAATGTAATATGCAAATTTGGTTTGTAACCAGAAGTTCTCTGGAAGTTTGCCATTATTGGCTAAGTATGGAGGCAAATCACTGGCGAACACATTTGCCACTAGTGGCAAACTTCTCATTGTTGCCAGAACTTTGCTGGAAGTTTGCCTCTAGCGGCCAATATTGGCAAATTTCTGGCAATATTTTCTAGTGAACTCATTTGTTTCCTACAAATCACCCACAAGTTTGCTGCAAATCTGCGGCAAACATTTCATTTTTGTAAGGGCATATTTATATTTACAACATAGACATGTTTATATTTACCCAACCTTATGTATTGAATGATCGTGTGAGGTTATAGAACAGTTTCTTGGACTTCTGCTTGTAAGTACAGTATAATTGTATTTGAAAACAAAATGGCATCATGCCAGATGTGTATTTTATTTTATTTTATTTTCATCTGCAGGATGTTTTCTATTGTAAAACTGAGACGGCTAGGAGGCGCATGTCCAGCACATCATCCTCTGTGTACTGGGTTCCCACACCAGAATGGGTAAGGACCGGACGCACACATCAGTATGCACATATCAGTATACAGTATGCATCAGTATACAGTATGCATCAATCAAACATCAGTTCAGTGCAGTTCAGTCACTTTATTATCCCAAAGGGAAACTTGTCTTGCAGTCAGGTGTACAAAAGAGTAAAAAAAGACAAGACAGCAATAAAATACAACAAATGTCAACAGTGAGGGTCACTGGGGGCACAACTGCTTACAGAGCTCGTACCATAATAGGGTCTTTCCCATCTCTCATAAAAATTGACAACAGTGGACAACAGGCAGTACAAAAAAAGACATATCAGACATACTGTACATAACAAATAGATGAAGCTGAAATGGGCATAATGGATTTACTTTGAGCTTTTTTAACTCTTTTGTATGAGATCAGTCTGGTTGGCCTCTTTATTTGCTGGGTTTGCCCTTGTGGTGATGCGATGGCCTGCTCTCTCTCTCAGGTCCTCACCTGGAAGAGTAAGCTCCCTTTGCAGACCATCATGAGACTCCTGCAGGTGCTGGTTCCACAGGTGGAGAAGATCTGCATCGACAAGTGAGTTACTGAATAACATCGTGTCATCTGAAACCTGTACCTTCCATTGAGCGATCTCTTAACTTCTGATGATTATGATGATGATCACAATTTTTATTGGAATTTTTATTTATTATCATGAAAAATCACAAAGTTATGGAAATACACTAGTAGGACTTAGTTCTTGCATGGCACAATTTACATCAGTAATTTTAAGCAAATCAGCTTCTGTGAAGTAATGGTTAACCAATACTGTATGTGTAAAGTGGTCATCTTAATCAACTCTGTTCTTATAAAGTGCTTAAATGGGGAATCTGGCGATTTTTCTACATAGATCTCCATTTCTAGAGGTCACCAAGTACTGTGCGGAAAACCCCCCCGAAAACAATCGGTTTTACCTAGCTCGAGTTGCTACAGCCAATAGTTGGAGCTTCCAGGTAGCTACAGTGCTATCCTCTGGTAGCATGTTCATGCCCCCAGACAGAGTGTAGCACTGTAGCTGCCTGGCTGCTTTAGACAGTACTCGGTCACCTTGAGAAACGAAGACCTATGTGAAAAATCACCAGATTTCCCCTTTTAATAAACATGATGGTTAGAGCACTCAGATGTCTTTGTGTGTTGGTACCAGGGGCCTGACGGATGAGTCGGAGATCCTGAAGTTCCTGCAGCATGGCACCCTGGTGGGCCTGCTGCCCGTTCCTCACCCCATCCTCATCCGCAAGTACCAGGCCAACGTGGGCACAGCCATGTGGTTCCGCACATACATGTGGGGGGTTGTGTACCTCCGGTAGGTCTGCGCACGCGTGTGTGTGTGTGTGTGCGTGTGTGTGTGTGTGTGTGCACTGTGTGTGTGTGTGTGAACTGTGTGTGTTTGTCCTCGTGCTCATTCAAGGCCAATATAAATGCTAAATACTGTTGAAGGTATTATTTATGTGACATCAACAATATTGTGTCTCCTTTTTACAGTAACGTGGATCCCCCAATTTGGTATGACACTGATGTGAAACTCTTTGAGATCCAGAGAGTCTAGTGGAAGTCTGTTCACACAGGAGCGAGAGACATGGGAGAAAACAAACTACAGGGACATTTCCAGTTTGAAAACTCTCTCAGCCAATGGCCTCCACCCCGACCGCTTGAGTTTCCCAATCAGTGAAGGAGGAGTACAAGTGAAGAGACCTGCTGCCATACCAAAAGACCTGGGGGGGAGGCCATTTTGTTTTGTGACGCCTCGTTGATATTTATGAATTCTGCAACCATGAGCTTGCCCTGGAGGCATGACTGAATAAACCCTAGGAGGCTTTTTGAGCACTTCCAATGACATCCTGCCTCCTGCCTTCACTTCTCTTCAATGTCATATTTTTACACCAACTCTGATCCCCCTACTTACATCTAATCCACCATAGTGTACTTGAAGTTGTTCTTACTGTATAACACTATGGCCGCCCTCCTCAAATAGACGGTAGTATGACATTGAATGAATTTACGTCCCATGGAGACACTTGGGGGGGGGGGGTGTAATTGGGTATGTCTGATTCATACTTTCACAGGTAGTTTGCCATGAGATCTACATAGAAGAATGTACAGTAAAATTAAAGCAAAGCAAATTTTGTATACACAAACTTCACACATCATTTAGGCACATCATTAATAAATTACTATCCAAAATCATTTCTACTCCAAATACAGTACATGGCTGTTGAAAGTGCACATTTTGGTAAATGGCAACAAGCAAAAGCAAAGACTATAAATATTTGTTTCTTTAAATAAATCCTTATTTAATCACTTCCATCATTCTATGCATGACCTTTATTGATAGTAATGTAGCTGTAATAGGCACTGTTTGCAATAGGCACTGTTACGATAGACTTATCCTCACACAACCCAGAAAACACAATCAGGAACAAATTATGGAAAACATACATCCAGAGCAACATATAACAAATCCAAATATTTTTGACTCAGAACTTCTCACAGCTTTAGATTTCTTGATTGTGTTTATTACTGCCAAGGAATAGTATTCGTCACTGGTCCTCCAAGGGGTATTAGCCGCTGTCTGGCCAAAGGCTCTCGGAGCCATGCATCAGTAGAACTCTCAGGGTGATGATGCGTGGGGCAACTATTAGAGCAATGTTGCTGGGGCGAACACATGACAAGTTCCATGTGTTCTGATTCTGGTTCCACGTGTTCTGATCTGGTTCTGGTCTTGATAATTTGCCAAAATGATTGAAGGGCTCCAGTAACAAAAAACAAAACAAAAAAATGCTGTCCAGTATCAATAGGAATGAACCCAAACAACAATACTCAGGAGCGCTGCCCAGCAACACGGCTCAAAAAGTTGCTGTGCGTAATGCATCCTCCGCATCAGGCCAAGATTAGTAGCTCCATGAGGGCCCCCACTGAGTGCATCCGGTAGAAGACGCATAGCGGCTGGCCCATGTTCACCAGGATGAACCAGGCCGTGAAGCCGTAGAACTCCTTCCCCACGTTGTTCTTGAACTGAGGATGGGCCCCGAACGCTGGGATCACCCACAGCTGGACACACAAGGGAACACAAAGCCAGATGTCACCATATGTAGGGTTAGATGGTGGGGTGTACTCAGACTGACATGCAAAAGTATGTATCTCTAACACAACAACTACAAATGATGTGAGAAGTGAAATATTCAGTTACTCATATTTCAGCAACATAATTTCCCACTATGTACTGTATTTGTTCAGCTACACGCCATGCTGTGGTCTGTGGATACTGTCAATTAAATTTTATAACACAGCATTTGTCCCTCTGTATATCAGTATAATATGATAATAATACTGTAGATAAAGTGTTGGTACTCCTAGGGTCAGCCACTTACCATGATGTTGGCGAGAATGAGAAAGGAGCAGATCTCTTGGATCACCCTCCTGGTTATGTTATGATTGCTATTTGATTCTTCTCCACTAGGGGGTGCTGGTGCTGCTTTCCCCTCGTCCACCAGAGAATGGGCTACTGGTCCATCTACCACTGTCACTTCCTGACTGGTTTTCCTCTTCTGTTAGTAGTCATGACAAGGGTCGACAATTAGTCATTTTAAATAATAGTTTAGAGTTATAATTTTTATTTTCATCTTATGATATTGTAAAGATGTTTGAGGGGAAAATAGCAATTATGTGATATCAATGAAAATGTTCACAATAGAAAACATTTATTTTGTCTTCATCTTTCTCATTATCAACAAGAATTCCACAAAGTAAGACCTCAGAGAGGAGAAACTCAGAAAGGAGTAACCAGCCTTAAAGATGAGGCTCCTGCCTCTAGCCCTGCCCTTTCTGAGGCTGGGGTGCCGGTGGAGCCCCTCGATGATGAAGACGTTCTGCAGCACCAGCTCCAGCAGGCTGAGCAGCGAGTACGACAGATCCAGCGCTCCGAGAGGGGGGTCTCCGACCCCGTCGGCCAGCGCCGCCACCAGCGAGAAGTAGGAGAGCGCCAGCTGTCCGAGCGCCGTCACCACCAGCAGCATCACGTCCAGGCTGCGCGTGGGGTTGTGCCCGTCCTCGTGCGCCCGCCTGTCCAGCTTGTGCACCAGCACGCCCGCCAAGGAGCAGAGCGACATGAGGGGCATCACCACCAGGTGGTAGCCGTAGAAGAGCAGGAAGGCGGTGAGCTGGCGCTCTTCCTGGCTCACCCACACCTGGTACAGGACGAAGATGGTCAAGCCCACCACGAGGACCAGGAGACCCAGCAGCAGGCCGAGGAAGATGCCCCCCGTGTAGACGACGCGGAGCGTAAACTTCTGTGTCTGGTGAGAATGTGCGGCCGGATCGATACCACGGCCCACGTTCTTCCACATAACGTAAATCATGCAGCCGGCCATCAGGTAGAACTCGATGTTGAAGGGGAAGAGGACCTCGATGCCCTTCCGGAACATTAAGCAGGGGGGGTGCAAGCGGCACTGACATTGTGTTGAGTTATTGAATGCGTAAATGAGTTTGTCTGGAAATTGTAATAGAAAAATGAATTCTGTTTATTTTAATTTTAATGACACCATAATGTAAGAATATGTTTCAAGAGGCCTTATAGAATCCAGCGTTACCCTAAATCCTGAACTTGACTTGAAGTTTTAAAGAAGTGAACATAACTTACTCAATTTGAATACCTTGCCATCACAGTGATCGCCCCAGCAAAACTCTGTGCCATTTACCGCCCACCAGGCCAACTAGGCGACTTTATGGATGAACTGGACACTGCTGTCCTACAACCCTGCGCATGACTGTCCGCTACTCGTCCTCAGCGATATGAACATCCACTTAGACGCCCCAGGCTCAGTGGACTTTTTGGCCCTGATCCACTCTTTTGACCTTGAACTGGTTCGCAGCCCACCTATTTACACAGCTGGCAAAGAGCTTGATTTGATCCTCACTCGGAACTGCACCACAGACACCCTCATGGTGACGCCTCTCCATCTTTCCGACCACTTCTTCACACAGCACCTTCTCCTCTCTGGAGGTTATTGATGCCACAGACTTGCTCTGCTCCACACTGAGCTCGTGTCTGAACAAGCTGTGCCCTCTCAAGGCCAGCTTGATCCAAACACTCTCATCCATGGCTAATTGATACCCTCCGATCACAGCGCACCAAACTCAAAGCCGCGGAGACGAAATGGCACAAACCTAACTTATGACCTCAAAAGCTACCAGACACTCCTATCCTCCTTTTCAGCCAACATCACTGCTGCTAAGACGGCTTTCTACAATGACAAAATCAACAGCGCTAGAGACACTCTCAGCCGCCTTCTTCTCCATCCAGCCTGACTGCGGATACCCTTGCCACATTTTTTACAAACAAAGTGGCGGCAATCAGCAGTCAATTCTCTACATGCCCACAAGACACGACAGACTCAGATACTGCACTCCTGCAACCTCTGGCAGCTGCTGGAACATCTTTTTCAGCATTTGCGCCTCTCTCCGAGAGTGAGGTATCTAGACATGTAGCCGTCCTACCACATGCTCGTTGGACCCTATACCTACGAGCCTACTTCAGTCCATCAGCCCGACCATCACACTAGCTATCACTCATGTGATCAATGCTTCGCTAACCTGGCACATTTCCAACAGCATTCAAAACGGCCCGGGTAACACCGTTACTTAAGAAAACTTCTCTCAACCCTGCTGAAGTCGAGAACTACCGCCCTGTCTCACTCCTACCTTTCCTATCCAGGGACAGACTGGGACTAAAAAAAGGCCCTGGGCTTTCTTCCAAATAGGCCCACTACCATACACAGTACACGCGCACACACCCTTGTCCCTTGCCGTCTCACATACTTTGTGATTAAAAAATGAAATAGGTGGTCACAATGTACAAAAATGCTAATTATTTGCTGCTGGATAATTTGGGCCCCAAAACATAAAATACTTTTGGGTCTCCCAAATGCTAGTGGGGTTCGGGGGCATGCTCCCCCGTGACAAACATTTTGAAAAATAACCCCTTAAATGATGACTTTTGAATTTTATGGAAACTAATTGATAAATTGACTTAAAATATATTACATGCATTGAAAGCATAATACAGTCTATAAAAACCTACACAGGTTGTTATATTCAACTTATTTTAAGCAAGTCTATTGGGTCTCATCACATAGGCTACTACATCAAGGTAAAGGTCACACCTGTTAAACTCAGCTTAACATGATATTTACTGAGAGTAGGGAAATATCTTATAGCCTAAACAAAGCAACACTGTCACGCCTATGTTTTACCTCTAGTCTGTAGGAAAAGCAGGGATAGCTCACTGCAAATAACCCTTTATAACATGTAGATTATCTGGTTACATTTTGGGCTAAATTCTTTATGGGGACTTTTCATTTGAAAAGGGGCTATTGTGAGACGTATGTATAGGCCTAGTGTATGTCTACTCATGCTTGACAGCAGAATCCAGAAAGGCTACAGCTCTCTTAAAGAAAGTTAAGATATGCAACGTTTATTTACTAAGCAGTTAAAGTGTAAGTTTAGTGTAAATTGACCCATAGTCCTGTTGTTCAAGCTCATCACATGCAGCCCATAGGAAAAGAATGAGACAATTTGGGACAACATAGACCAAGTTATAGACAGGCAGCTTAAAACAGACCCATGGGGCAGTGGGGAGTTACTTTCAGTTTCCGTTTTGATGCTCTATGGGTCTGCTATTGGGACAGGACCTTAGCCTGCTGTTCTCCTACTCCATTTTAGGCCTGTCCCAAGTTCTTCCAAGACGACTGGCTCTAACTACACATTCACCACCTGTTCTGCATGCACGGAATTCAATTCTAGCGCGTTTTTGAAGCGCAAGGCTATGAGCAAGACTGAACCACAGAGAGGTGCGAAATATAAAGGCTGCATCATCTTGCCTAGTGTCATTCATTGAAAACGTGATGGCGCAAATATTTACTTTTTTGGATGACAATGACAACTGATAGCGTAGACATACTGATAGCTTTGATTAAGCCTGAGTGACGTATATTTATGTGGAGAGCTAGACAGTCGTCCTACTTGGTCGATGAGGCACTGAGCCAGGCAGTCGATGGCCGTCGGATGGACGGCCGTTCTGGACTTTTCCAGAACGCACAGATAGTCAGTCCGCCCCTGTTCCTATCCAAAGGTATTGAACGAGCAATTGAACGTCTCCAAACAGGTCTCTGAATTCCTTTCACAAAACAACCTTCTAGATCCAAATCAGTCTGGATTCAAAAGCGGCTATTCTACCGAAACGACTCTGCTGTCTGTAACAGAAGCCTTAAAGGAAGCCAGGGCGACCGCTCGGTCATCGGTTCTCATTCTGCTTGACTTATCGGCTGCCTTTGACATGGTTTATCATCGCATCCTTCTCTCTATACTCTCTAACATGGGAATCTCCGGCTCTGCTCTCTCCTGGTTTGAATCCTACCTCACAGGACACTTGTTTGACGTATCATGGCTTGGACAGCTATCGGCACTTCACTATCTCACCACAGGGGTTCCCCAGGGCTCAGTGCTGGGCCCCCTTCTCTTTGCTATCTAAACCACCTCCTTGGAACAGATTATCCGTTCACATGGCTTCTCATACCACTGCTATGCAGATGACACACAGCTCTATCTGTCCTTTCCACCTGATGACCCCTTGGTCTTGGCACAGATCTTGGATTGCCTCTCAGACATATCTACATGGATGAAGGCACATCACCTCCAGCTAAACCTCTCAAAAACTGATCTGCTGGTTCTCCCAGCTAAACCTACCATACAGAATGACATCAAAATGAACTCCCTGTCTGTTGCACCTACCAGGGCTGCAAGAAATTTAGGAGTCGTTCTCGATAACCAACTAACCTTCTCCAATCATGTTGCCTCGGTCGCCCAGTCGTGCCATTTCACACTTTACAACATACGGAAAATCAGGACTTACTTGACTCAAGATGCTACCCAACTCCTGGTACAAGCTAGTCATCTCACGACTTGACTACTGTAACTGACAGGTCTCCCAGCCTGCACAGTGAAACCCCTTCAGATGATCCAGAGCGCGGCGACGCTCCTGGTCTACAACCAACCCTAAAGGGCACATGTTACCCCACTGCTCATCCAGCTACACTGGCTACCTATGGCTGCCCACATCAAATTCAAGTCTCTAACGCTTGCCTACAAAGTAGTCTCCGGTTCTGCTCCCACCTACTTGAATGCTCTCATACAGGCATATGCTACCTCCAGATCGTTGCGCTCCTCAGATCTCCCTCTCCATCTTCAAAAAACTCTTGAGTACCCAGCTCTTCGGCGAACATCTCCTCTCATAGCGCTACTTACAACTAGTCCTGCTGATTCTAGCGCTTACCACCTGACTAGAACTGACACTCGACTGTTTAAAAACTGCACTCACTGATGCACTTACTTACTTGTAGTCTACCTGTTGTATTGTTGTTGAGAGAATTGCTTTAAAAAGCTTAAACTGTTTACCATGTTGTTAGTCGCTTTGGTTAAAATAGTGTCATCCAAATGTAATGTAATGGAAATAAAATCACTAACAAAATTGTTAACCTGATGCACCTGGTAAGATAAAGTCAATATCAAGGACAGAATTGGCACAGGCTCCTAATTATATAGATTATAGAGATTATTCCTAAAGATACATCAATTGTGTCCACCTTTGGTCCAAACATTAACTTTAACACCACGCCAAAAGTGGCATCAGCTAAACTGTTTCCTTTTGTACCTTCAGGTGAATCTATCTCTGTGGTGTTCCCTTCTGCCTCCTCCTTCTCCATCTCTATCTCCTGATGGACTGTGTCATCACTCACGGAGTTCAGCCACAGCAGTAAGTCCGCAGCGAGCAGGATAATCAGTCCACACCTGAGGACAAGACACGCACACAGGAAGGGAGAGAGAAAGGGACACACAGACATAATAATTCAATTAAAAGCACCCCAGCATAACAGTCAAGAATCAACAAAAAAAAATCACAACCTGTCAACACAAAAAACTAAATGATATCAGGCACACTATAACCATAACAAAACCATTGTGGTTTAGTGTTGGTGGTGTGTGTATTCACCAAGGGCACGAACACAAAGCACAGAAACACTCAGCACCTGGTGAGAATCTTGTGCTTGTGAATGCAGTCCTTGGAGTGCGCCCAGATCAAATAGGCCTGTAAGGAGGAAAACAGGTTGAAATTATGATAACACCATGACCATGGGTGTGCAAGGGCTGAATTAGTTTTTGTTGGAGATGCATTCAGAGGGTAAATGTCTGTCTGTTACCCACCTGCAGTCCCAGGAAAGGAGCTTCAATAAAGGGGAAGATGACATTGGTGGCTGGCTTACAGTCGATCATCATTATGTTGTAGCCCATTTTGAACACATGCAACAGGAGACTGAATCCAGAAAAGGTCATGAGAACCACTGAGAAAGACAACGAAGAAGGTTCCAGAAAAGACTTATTCAACAAAGCAGAACTAATCACATTATGTATTATGTATTATGTTTCATAGAGGCCAGTATGTCTACCGAGCTTTATGTACAAGAATTCTGAGCACATTGTGAATTCACAAGTCAGAAGGCCAACTTATTAAGGTTAATTATCAAGCAATATCAATAGCCCTGATTTTATCTCCATATAGCTTATTACCTGCCTATAAAAAATATGACCCTGTTCCATTCATCTCCCTCTAATGAGTTTTTATGGTTTGATAAACCGACCTGCTTGGACTAGCTTGGTCACCATTCAAGCTGCCGCTGATCTCATAATAAGTACATGACAGGACTTATACACTACTAACAAAACATTTCACTCATCCTTGAACCTACAACACAGCCTCAATCGGATAATTGCAAGTCACAACATGGATGTATCTCTTTTACTCTTACTAAAGAGCCAAGAAAACACTATAAGTTCCAGGTTTAGCAGTGCCTCAAAAGATCTAAAGAACAAACTGCAAACCTCACAAAACAAGCTAGGCAGGCTTTTCATGCATTCATACTCCACTAGAGGTAGCTCTACGGACTTTGTACAGGTTAGATTCTGAACCTGTATGGGTAAGGAGTCATCCCTATATTCTTCTGCTGTCCTTTGGAACAGTCTGCCTATAGGGACTTGGAAATAAAAGGAAACATGACACGTTTCAAGCTTAGTCTTAACAAATGGTGAAGGAGTTATCCCACTTCTTTTCTTTTTACTGATTGTTATTCTCATGCATGTTATTCATAGTCATGTTTTTGTTCTGCTAAATGCTGATGCTGTGGGTGGTCATTTATTTATAGGTAATATTATTATTGCTGTAATATTTCTGCTCTGTGCCCACCCCCTTCAACCCCACCCCATTGAGGATCACAATGGAAATAAGCTTTTTTAGCTTTAGATAGATAGATACTTTATTGATCCCCAGGGGAAATTCAAGATTTATTGTGTTATCATTGATATCTCTGTAAGAATGTGCATGATTATGTTGTCATCCAAAGTATCAACTAAAATCTGTCTACAGTATCTATCTCAAATAGTATGCCTAAATGACTGTGAATAAGTGTCTCATTACTCTAATAGACTGTATCTGAATTAATTTTTTTGTAGCAATGCGGTAGGAATAGTACTACACAGAGACTGTATATGCCTGTCAGAGACTGTATATGACCGTAGGACTGCTATAGTTGCTATATATCTCTGACAGGAGCTGGGCTAGCCTGCAGTAGGCAGAAAAAGTTGTGGGTTAGATTCCTGGCTGCCACTGTTGTACCTGGCTGCCACTGTTAAGCAAGACACTTTACCCTGAGTTGCTCCGGGGAGACTGGCCCTTGTACTAGAGTGGACATTAGATAAAATAAATAAGTAACAAAGTCTTAAGTAAATCGTTACCTGTGACAGTGATACCCCCTGCATGGTGGTCCTTGTGTGGGGACGCCCCGGGCAGCCTCCTGCCCCAGAAGAGGTAGCACAGCATCCAGGCCATGCTCAGCACCATTAGCACCAGCAGGTACAGCAGGGGTTCTTGGTGTCGCAAGCCCTGCGGGTGGAAGGCATTCCCCACCACCAGGGCAGCGCCAAAGAGCACCAGGTTCAGGCCCAGCAGCCCAGACAGCAGTCTCTGTCCAGTGGGGGCCCAGATAAGGAGCGGGTCGGGGTGCGGTGCGTGTCCCAGATCGGAACCTGGCTGGGGGCCATCAGTGGGCTCCCAAGATGCGTCCATCTCTGCGCTCCCCAAAGCTTTTTCTGAGTGTCCAGTCCCAGACTGCATGCTGTTTTTTGGCTTTGTGCTAACTGCTCTGTTTGTTTGGTTTTTTTACAGAGTGAAACTCTTTTCCGGCTTCAGTTGTGTGACTTTTCTTTTCCTCTCGCTCACTTTCCCTCTTCTCTCAGATGCCCTCTCTGCTTGCCCTTCTCTCCCTGCTCTGCCCCTGTCTGTCTCTCTCTTTCAAATCTCCTCTCTTTATGCCCCACTCTCCCTGCCTCTCTCTTACTGACCGATACTCACCAGCTCAATGTCTGTACCAGGGCTCCACACCACGCCACCAGCCCAGCTCTGTGTGTGTGTGTGTGTGTCTAGTGAAAGAATGAGGGTGTGTTTGACCAGGGATCACAAACAGCAGAGGTAAGAAGTCCATGACATGTTGCGTCAGTGGGTGTGACTTTGTATATCAAGGTCGAAACAGATATGCATTTCAGAATTTAAAAGTAAAAGCAGCTTATGTAAAGTGTATCTTATTTCATATACATGCGTTTAATGTTACCCTAGTTCTGCAACACCATTGCTAAACCTCCTTTTTTACATGATATATATATATATATTTTAATTATTTTGTGCATCAAATGCACAAGCAAACCAGTGGAAGTGAAAATGAATGTTTGTTCAATGCGTGGTTAAGAGAGGTCAGAGATTTGCACACATAAACCCATACTGACTGTTTGGTCATGGTCTGTGTCCTGTTTTTGATGCTGATAATAAAGCTCTTATTGTTTTACCTCTAACAACTTCTACTTCCTTCTCCTTAACACACACACACACACACACACACACACACACACACCACTATGGTACCAGGTACCAATACTTCATCTCAATTGAATCATCAACTTCATATCAATTGAATCATCAGTCTCAGATTAAAGTAGGGGAAGGTAATTAGAAGGAAGTTTCAAATTAATGAAATCCCCTCTATGAGTGAATCAACCTTCTACCCAACCAAACAAACATGATGCAAAAAAGGCTTAAATCAACAGATGGGTGACTGTAAGACGTAATAACATAACATCTTCCATCATTTACTGTAGAGGGCTCTGAGAGCTCAAAGCAGTTTGCAGACACGTGTAAAGAGCCAACACACAAGCAAGTTACTAAGAAAACATTCATCAATTTTACAATTGCAGAACATTTTAAAAACCTGCTACAAATTGAGATTACCCAGTCCCGGCGTCATGGGGGGGCTTTGGGGGGCCGGGCCCGTCCCGGAAGTCATCTGTGCCCGCCCTGGACGAGCTTGGCTGCACCAACCAACCCCACTTCCCTAATCCCATAGATTGATTTTGAACATTAATTAAATAGGCCTATATTATAGGTTTGTCAATATAGCAAGTAGCAAATAAAACTTGTAAAATCTGTATTATTCCGTAGCTTATCAGGAACATAAGGTAAGCAGCCATCACCTTAATGGAAAGGATGTTTTAGTGGCGCACTTTTTGCATTTGGTTCTGTTACTCAGAGACGGTTTGGATTAGACAAACCAATTTTTTATACAATACACTTACATATGTCTGTTAATAGTCTAAACCATTTAAAGATAATTACAGAATCTACATTTTTCACAATTTGCATTTGAATGTAAGGAGTCAGATGTTGCAACTGACCCCGGGCCCGGGGACAGTTGCAACATTGTTTGGGGATGGTTGCAACATGTTAAAAATACAATATATTACAATATATGTCAGTGCAGCAAAATGATTATTTTTGTATGTAAATACAAGTTATGTAAGTTATAATAATATTACAGTGTTATTTATTCACCAGCTTTGATTAGATGACAATTATAGATTTGTCTAGATGAGTAGGCCTTATGTGCAGATGTCAAATATTGAAATTGATATAAAATACAGTAGGACTTTAGTGACATAGGAAGAATGGAACAATTTGGGAGGCAATATACTTTTATTTAGACTATTGTCAAAACATGTTTTTAAAAATATATATTTTATATGATCATATTTATGCATTGTACGGGACTGTACGGGGACAGTAACTGTCCCCTTTCCTGTCAGCCATGATAAAACCTCATGTGCTAGCTAAACAAGGGGACCTTGACACATGCTAACCATAGTAGCTTAAAGTTAACATATCACTCATTTAAATCATATAAGTTTGAGCTGAATCACAAAAACAGTGACAGCAGTTTAACAGAAACAAAGCTCAAGAAAATAAATACTTTCATACCTAAAAAACAGTTTTTTTACAATAAATCCTGGAGCAGTTCAGGAAACTCCTTGCTTTTTCTCTGCTAAGGGGGGCATCCAACTGAGCATATGCAGTGTGAGTGTCATCACTCTACCTTGTTTCTGATTGGAGAAAATTGACATGTTGCAACCATCCCCTGTTGCAACTGTCCCTGGTCTCCCCTATTCATCAGTATTCAGTCTGGGCAGATGTCAACTTTCAGCTACCCCCTCCCCAGTGTTGTGCCTGAACACGTTCGTTTAACGAAAGTTCATGAACTCGTTCATATTTTGAGCGAACGTGAACGTTCATGTTCGCTCAAAATATGAACGAGTTCAGACGATGGCCTGGGAATAATTTCACTCTGCAGACCATTGTCCACATTGCGGACCGCGGCCCATAGTTTGACAAATTGTGACCTGCATGCTGCCATATTAAGGCCTTTTTACGGTGTGTTTTAGCCAGGTTTTCGCGTGGAAGGCGCTGTAGAAATCTGACACCCTATTCAACGAAGTTAAACTGAAAGAGCGTGCCGTTCACAGACACCAGTCTACTACTGCATGATGAACGTTACTGTGAACTCGTTCATTCTGGCGTTTATTCAATGCATGCGTGTGCACGTTGGTAGCAAAGCTAAGCGTCAACCTATTGGAAGGCTATTTAATTATGAAACGACATTTAATAGAACGACGTGGATTTATGCAACTTCCATAAAAAACAGAGCACAGACTAGATAAAACACTGTTTGGCATTAAGTATTAAAGTCAGCCAAAAGCTATTAATTAGTCTTAGTTAAAGATAGTTAAAGATCTCCAGATCAGTGATTTACGCATGATCTGATCCACCATTTACCATTCACAAAAGCTGGTATTGTGTTTCCTGAATCCTTACATTCAGGCATTCAAATGAAATGTAATTAGCATATAAATATTCTATCAGTGTATGATGCTTGCATGAGGGAAACATCCCAAAACAACGGCACCCATATAACTGCTGTTGTTTTGAGAAGTATTTCTCATGCAAGCATCATGCAACAATGCAAAAACAATGAAACTATTGTAGGCCTAATTATATTTTACATTAGTAAAGCAGTACTCTGATGTGCATGTTTTCACAAACCTTTGTGAACAATCTTAGCACTTTAAACATTGACTGTTTTGAAGTGCATGTATAGCAATATAGTATAAAAATAATAATAATTGTGATATCATTATGATAATTTGATGGGAGGTGGGAGGAGGGGGTGGGTTCATGTAGGTGGGCCCTATGACCCCAAAGTATGCCTTGACTGGGCCTCAGGTCAAAGAAGTTTGAGAAAGGCTGATGTAGACGACAAAGTAGCAAGGAGGCATCGTATGATCATTTAAACAAGTTTTATGACAAGGTCAGTGAGGATGGGAAAAATCGTACATTTCTGTGCAAACTTTGCCCGCACTTCAGTCACAGCCATTATTCATTTAATCATTAAATAAAATACAGTACACGTCTTGGTTCAATAGGTTACATGCAGTCATTTTAATATGTTTTAATAAACATTGAACCAGTCCGGCCCTCGGCTTGTAGCAAATTTGTTTTTTTGGCCCTCTAATGTATTTGACTTTGACATCCCTGCTCTATGTGAAAGTGGTTAGCAAATGAACGAGGATTTTGGTTTTATCTGCGGATTTATTTTTGCATTAGTTTGAATATGACTTGCTCCAGTCTCAACAGCACGTCTACTTTTTCCACACGCATCTCAGTTCTAACAAACATCCCCTCTCGCTTTCTCTCTCTCCATCCCTGCACACGGGGCTCTCTTAAAGGAGCTGCACCATTTTACAACAAGTGCATCTACATTTTCAGTTTAAGCTTAAACTATCGTGATCAATTTAAGTTCCCGTGCCGTGAATTTGTGTCTGCCGCCAGGTCTGAGATTAACACTAAAGAAACATATTGTTTATGTGTGATGATATTCAACTCCCTCTTTGACAAATCATATTACAATTAACTCCTTTTATAATGATGAAATGTCCCAGATTAAACAGTGTAGGGGCCTACAGTTTCACAAATACAAAAATGAATAATTTCTAGGGTCATTACAGAATTGATTGTATGCTCCCTATGCAATGCTGTTATTCTTTGAGTGTGGGAGATTTACTGCAATTTAGTGACTGTTTACACCCCATATTAAAAGTAAGTTATCATTAAGAACGCTGTTGCGTTGTTTAGGTCTTTTGAAACAATCCATGGCGAGGAGGTTTGTTAAGGAGATGGATCATAGAGGAACCTATCCAGAGGTTTTTTGAAATTGAGGGGGAGTGGGCGTGTGTATCTCTTGAAAACCCTCCCTACTCATTTGACAGGCATATCTTGTGTCCGTGGCAACGAGTACAAGCTTCGGTGCACTATTCCCCGTGTTCGCTCTCTCTCCCTCAGAAGCGCAACATACTTATGTGAATACCCCGCTGTATGTCTTTAGGTGGTCCGACCATTTCCAGCGGCAGGCTTTTACCAACTTGGAATGCCAAATGTTCGCGTATAAGCCAGGCTAGGTGCCAAAGACACCATGAATGACAAATACCACCGGGCAGCCAGGGATGGCTACCTGGACTTGCTCCGGCAGGCCACTCGGAAGGAGCTCAATTTGCCGGATGAAGATGGTATGACGCCGACACTATGGGCCGCCTACCTCGGGAACCTGGACGCCTTAAGGCTTATTGTAGGACGTGGGTAAGTTTTAATGTAAAAATGTTAACTACTATAGGCTACATGATATCTGTTGTTGTCGTGCGTGAATTACTTCTCCAGGTGTTCAACTATCCACGTCCACTCAGCGCAGTTTTTTTCCCCTGTTCAGTATTTACATTTTTCAATTATAACTAGCCTTTTCTATCATTGTAGACATCCATTAACGTATCACAATGCACCATGTTTCTGAATTCCCTCACATTTTGGCTACTAAACAAAATAGTGTATTGAATATTAAGGTATTGTACAGTTTGGCCAAAAGTATTTAGTTAGGTACAGCATTTAGATTGAATGTAGATGTAGGTTTACAATCAAACAGTGTCATCAGATAACCATCAATACCATTAAATGACTTCAGTTCCTGGAAGCACATGTGTAACAGTGTAGCCTGACAGTTCGAGTGTGACCTCATCCCTGTGTTGTCTTCTGTATTGGTCACTGAAGCATGTTGCGATACATGGTGACTAATCGGCCATTTCTATAGGTCATGTGTCCGTCCATGCATCCCAGACCGTGACGGCAAAATTTGTCTTCGCACTGGTGTGGTCACTTTTGAGCATTCATACATGTAAACAGGCGTATTCTCACTCATACAAACCTATTTTCAGTGTATTTCTGTCTTCCACATTTCTCTCTCTTTTTCTGTCTTTCTCTCTCTCTCTCTCTCTCTCTCTCTCTCTCTCTCTCTCAGAAACACACACACACACACACACACACACTATGTCTTATCTTCTCCTGCATCTCTATGAGTAATTTGATGGATGCTATGTGGTTGGGTTTTAATAGTCCATTGCTAATTAAACCAAAAGGTCAGCAGCCTGCCTAACTCTCCCTTCATCTCCAAAGCCTCAAACCTCAGGCTTGGTGGTAGCTAGCTGTGTGCCTTTGTCTGTATTGAGTGGATGGATGGATGGATGGATAGATGGTACATACTTGGATTTATATTTTCCAAATGGTTCAATTCCATAAATCATTTAGCTCTGTATACAGTATGCAGCATAGCATAGTTGTGCATAATGAGTGTGTGTGTGTGTGTGTGTGTATGAGAATGAGTGCGTGCTTGCTGTTGTGTGTAGCAGTGTATTTTGAGTGTATTTTGGGGCCTTAAGCCACAGAAAGATGTGCCATTCTGTCAACTGTTCTACTGACAAGCTTTTTAGTCTGCTTTCAAATACTACCAAGACATTTGGCAACCTCTAGCAGGTCATTCCAAAGAACAATGACTATGCTCCCTGTTTCAACAGAGGAATTCATCAGTTGCTTTTGGGAGGAATTGGCTCCCTCTCTGACAGGGTAGGCTACAGCAATCTTTTCTCCCCAGCACATTCAATAGGATACAGGAGAAATGCTTTTAAAGGGGGACTTAGATCTAAGATCATCACAATGCAAGATAACTTTCGCTCTCTGAAAGCTTTGCAAAGTACTTTGTGGCCTTTGTGGTGTGTGTGTGTGTGTGTGTGTGTGTGTGTGTGTGTGTGTGTGTGTGTGTGTGTGTGTGTGTGTGTGTGATTGCTGATCAGCAAGATAGATTTATATTAGTATGCACAGCTACAGTACGTACTCATCTGTCATCGGGCTATCAGTGTGCAGGGTGTAATATGTCTCTATTTGCACATAAATGTGATATGCTTATGTTTGTGTACAATGTCCCAGTCGAGATCTGTCACCAGTGTATCACTGTCAGTGTGTGTGTGTGTGTGTGACTAGTAGATGTTGTGTGTAGTAGTTGATGTGTGTGTGTATGTGTGTGTGTGTGTGTGTGTGGGGGGGGGGGGGGGGGTACTGTATGTGTGACTTACCTCTCATATCAAATACACATATCGTTCCTGAGTGTGGATGAGGTGAAATATGAGGTGCTTCATACGTATCATGTTAAATGTTCACTTCTTGCATCTCCCTCCCAAAGCAAAATGAGATGGTGTCGCTACATGTGTACAAAGGGAGTATGCTTAAAGGTGTTAAGTGGAGGTTTTGTTATGTAAACATTCAAAATGACCTGGGGTACGGCTACACGAAACCGCCTGGTGAATTTTCTCTTACCGCTTTCTCACCTTTAACGACACCGATTAACGGTACCGATCCACTTGCACGACACGTCATAGGCTACGCATGGGGTCGCGCTGCCTCCCCTGTTTAGTCGTGTGTGGCCGTTTTGTTTAAAATGTCAGTTACCAGCTCATACTCAGTTCGTTTAACGTATCTTAAGTGTTTTTCCACAAATGGACCACAATTTTAGGCATGTACTTAACAGTACACATTAATACCCTAAACAAACTATGCAAGCCATTTCGAAATCCTGTTTTATTTAAACTAGGCTACTCAATGCAATCTCAAATCCTCACCAGAAACACCAACAGTCAATATATTCATCCAAATCCTAGTTTCGTTTGTTTTATGGCCTACTGGGTGGTCGTGGAAGAGATTGTTAAAACATTATTTGTCTTGTAAGCGGAACCAAAGTTTCACAGGCACTGTTGTGGTAGTACAAAGGACCTACAACCTCGTGCTTTCCATAGACAGTAAAAGATATGGACAGAGTCATCACGTAGACGTCAATTGAGGCGGGTGAAGCAAATTTCAACCGTTTCCTGTTGGTCGACGAGGCTTTCTGCGCAGGCTCAGGGGACGTAAATATAACGTAGGCACGTAGTCTGACTCGTGTAACTCTTGTGATAGCTGCACCGAGAGATTGGTAGCCACTTACTTCGTTACCACCATGTCACCAATGTCCTAGTTGTTCGTAGATAAATGTGATTTACTATAAACAGCACTCGCCACATTCATAGCCTAGGCTACTGTCAATCCATCAAAACTTCGCTGAAATGTTGTGCTCCGATGCTTTAGTTCTTATACAGAGAATACGGTTATTTTGCTCCTGTGCGACGCTTTCACCCGCTCTGGCTGTATGCTCATTAATCGTCACTTTAGCATTGATTTCGGAAAAAAGTTTATTACTCAGCCGTTAAGTCAGTTACGAGGTTATGACGCCAATTACACAATGTTGTATTACTCCGAAAATAGAAAAAGTTCATATAAAGGCTTAAAACGCTTCAACTGTAACGTTATTTGATGTCAAAGTGGCGCCAACATTGAATGGGCTTCAATGGGATGGCTAGGTGAACTGGTCTACTATTTAGCCTCAGATCAGCCATAGTAGTCCTGTTCGCCTGCCCCCTTGGTGCTTTCATTGGGTAGCCGCCTCGCGTTCAACGGATTCATTTGCATAAAGCTGGGCATCGGCCAGCTTTTTGACACGCTACATTATTTCAAATGCAGCGCTGCCTTCCCGGAATGCTTTGCGGGCGTGCTAAAGTCGCTTGACGTCACCCATAGGACTAGAGTGGAATCCGACACGACAAAATAAAGTACAAGTGGATCTGTACCGTAAGAAAAACCTTGTGTGCACACACAGAGGTGTAACCGGCTAAATGTGCTGTAGTGCATATGCCAGACCAGTCGATGGCGCCGGCTGTGCATAAGCTTCACGTTTAATTCGCGTGAATCGCAGAGAAGAAAACATTGTTGAAACAGTTTGTTAAAGGAGAATTCCAGTGTGATATTGACCTAAAGTGTGTTGAAACATGATACCGAGAGTGAACGTATGTCTCATAGCCCATCTCGGCTTGTCCCCTGCACTCCAAAATCTGGCGCTAGTTAGCCGATGCTACCAAAAGCTTTTTCAATGGTGGTGCTTCGGCATCGGGCTAGCCATGCAAATAAATCACTGTTTTACACCATTTACGAGGCTCAATGTATCTCCACACTTTATTGGTAGACTTCCGAGGGCCCTGACATTTAAAACGAGACATTGAGAACTTTGAAAAAGCACTGGTAGTTTACTTACAAGACGATTTATGCAGACAGTATCTTCACGAAGTTTAGCGTTTGCAGCCATCTTGAATTTAGTCACGATAAGTCGAGCGACAAGTAAGAATGAACAGGTATGATAAGGGATCAGATTCCAAAAATAATTCAGTGGAAATGCATGGATTCCAGTTTCTGCTAAGCACTTCGGACCTGTAACCGGAGGGTTGCCGGTTCGAACCCCGACCAGTAGGCACGGCTGAAGTGCCCTTGAGCAAGGCACCTAACCCCTCACTGCTCCCCGAGCGCCGCTGTTGATGCAGGCAGCTCACTGCGCCGGGATTAGTGTGTGCTTCACTTCACTGTGTGTACACTGTGTGCTGTGTGTGTTTCACTAATTCACGGATTGGGATAAATCCACGGGATCAAAAGAGTAAAAAAAAAAAAAAAAACGCCTATGCTCTGTGTTGTCCAGATATTTACTGATGTTAGCATTCAACCCAGCTATCACCAGGCTGGTTCTCTTGTAAGACTATGATATGCCACGCATTTGAAAGGATAGCTCCTGTCTAAGATAGGGCTGGGACGGATGTTTTCTTACCGCGGTCGGTAAGCAAGAAATTACCGCGGTTTTGCAATATATATTGCGACGTTACAATACGTTTTGAAGTTTTGTTTTGAAAACGGAGGGTTAGCCTACTTAACGTAACTGTGGTTCTCTGAGTATCAATGTCATAAGATTGGCATTACACATCATGACATTGCATAGGCCTAGGCCTACGTGTAGCCTACACATGTGCAGGCCAATTATAGTGGGATTCAACTTCATGTAGCCTAGGCTCTGAGATTCTGCTACGTTTTCAAACCGGAATTGTGCATATGTCATGGTTGAAAACGTTGAAGTCGAATCACCCAAATGTTTCACAGATATTTTTATTTTTTTTGCGGTGATGACGGTGACGAGCTCAGACCCGCGGTAGAGGTCACGTGACCGCGGTAATGCGGTTACCTTCCCAGCCCTAGTCTAAGAACAACCTAGGGTCTATTTTTGGATGACAATGAGTGTAAATTTTCATTGGGGACCAAAATGACATTTCATTGGGGATCAAAACCACTCGGTGAGTTCCTCAGTTTTGAAAACGAGCGTTAAGGGTTGTTTTAAGGACATGTTTGTGCATGCCCATAGGCAGCCACTCTGAAGTAGTCAAAGGCGATTCAAAACGAGTCAGAAAAGTCAAGACAGGACCCATTGTCAAAATGTCGGTGTCCACCACTCTAGTTCATCCAAAACAAACCAGAAAAGGGACTCAAAGTGCTAAATACCGGAATTATCCTTTAATATTCATTTCTATACAAACCAAGACAGCGGATTCCTAAAGAAACGGAAGCACCCACACCATAAGTGTATCTAAATTAGTTATGTATCAAAAATTACATTTTACCATGACTCGAAGAGCTGTAAACAGTGTTGTAAGGCTGCGTGTACAAATCCGCTTGGAGCTCCAGTGGAATTTTTATTTGCGACGAGAATTCTCGGTCTAACCATTGAGCCGTGAGAAAGGTTGGAAATAGGCACCCACCAGTCCAGCACTAAACTCCAAGCGTGGTAAACAAAATCGGATCTAAAATCTACACACCTATGGCTACTGAAAAATGTAAGGTTCATTTATCAAATGTTATTTTGAAGTATTAAAAAACATCATTGTTGGGCTGGTAATTGGTGGTTTTACGATAGCATAGCCTTTGGGGAAGCTTTGGTAAATCATTCTTTTAAGCCATTAATTATGCTGAAAATATGTTCTGTGATACTGTGAAGAGGGTCCCTTCAGACAAACCAAATCAGTTCTTAAACCTAATTTGTCTTTTAAATACAATCCAAGTCAGTTAAAAGAGTGCTATGTAGCTATGTTCAAGACAACTGGAAGTCTAGAGAATTCCATATAGCTTCTTTAACATCCTGAGACTGGGAAGCAGAGCCCATAGGGATGTCAGGGCGAGCCGCTGACGGCTTCATAAACCATCTTGTCTGCAGCCGTTGGGCTTTCTGCTTGAGTAGGCCCAGACTGTAAATGCATTGGCAGGGAAAGGTCACTGGTGATGAGTTGGGACTATTGCACTTGACTCCCCCCAGCTGCATGTCTCTCTGGCATTGACATTGGCTCTGTCAGCTCAACTGTGAAACAGGTTTTCATGGACTTCAGGGTCAAAAAGAGGTCATCACCATTCAGAAAGGAGGAGGGTCCGATCTAGAGGGTGCTTCTGCAAAGCTCAGTAATCTTTTTGTCCTACTCAGATCCTATGCAAAGGAGAAGGATGGGATTTCTCTGTTGTTTTCCCACTGTAGATTTGATCCTTGATCCTTGAATCCTTGAACAACACAGTAAGACTTGGGCAATCGTGCTTAAAATGGCATTATTCTTATTGGGTAGCTGTTAACTGTTAAGATGTATCCCATCTACTGTATCTCCAGGAAGTACATTTGAGTTAGCAAAACTGCGTCTCAAATACGGAGATGATGATAACAGGGCTACACAATTTAAGAAGTTTCTGTTCCTTGTAACTGGAAGGGTGAGGTTATAGGAACACCAAGGCCAAGGGTGCACTCGTATGGATGCTATTTTATACAGTCTATGGTACTATGTAGGATGCCACTTTGGATATGCCTTAATATATCTGTCTGCTAAATTAATAAAACTGCTATAGATAAATAAACTCAACTAGACCATAATCATTATAGCATAAAATAGATTACCCTATACCAAACTATTGTGGTGTATCCTAGAACAAAGGCCGTATTCCTTTTAACCTGATTGGAAAACAACGACATACTTCCATGACAAGACATAAAATCAAGGAACACAAATGTCTTGACCTCTATGACTGAGGTTAAGACCCACACACACACGCAAACAGACACATGTTTCTGGATAAAACTCTCTGTCTGAGGCTGAATAATACATCGGTGGTGCTGTAATGTTTTACCTGCCAAAACATCAATAATAAATCACCTTTTTACTACCATTCAGTGGTAGGAGGTGAATCAGCAGACTGTACCCAGTCAAACTGGAAGTAGCTATAGGCCCACTGAGAAAAACTGACTTTTATTAAGGAATTTCTTGTCGGTATACGTAGATGACTTGAGTGGACTTGTATGTGAAGGATGTATTCCTGTCTGGCTGATCACTGTTCAACATCATACTAGAAGGCTACACTGCATGTGAGAGGTCAACAACTTCAAGATGACATCACTTTCTGTCTGTGTGTGCGCGCATGCACATGTGGGGCATTGGTCCACTTTGTTACATTGCACGCATGGGTTCTGTGCTCTGACTGCTGTATATACTGTATGCTTGTGCTGCTTCTGTGTGTGTGTATGCGTGTGTATGTGTATGTGCTTAGGTTATTAGCAGGTGTGCTTGAGTTGCGTTATGTGTGTGTGTGTGTGTGTGTGTGTGTGTGTGTGTGTGTGTGTGTGTGTGTGTGTGTGTGTGTGTGTTTGTTTGTGTGTGTGTGTGTGTGTGTGTGTGTGTTAAATGGGCCACTGTGCTGACTGTAACGTGAGCCTCTGGCTGCAATACAGCTCAGGCACTGAGACTGTGTTGGGTTACACGCCACAGATCAACACCTTGGAGGGAGACCCAGGCCTGACCGGCCCAGGGGTCGACCTCTGGTGACAGAACCGCAGCATGGAGTCGTCCACATGAACACTGAAACTCACAGCACCAGGCTAACACAGGCACGTACACTCAGAGACATGTTTGCAGAAGCCGGGGAGTCCATGGTGTTGTAAACACCAGCATCGTGGGTTGGAGACAAAAATGTATATGCATTGAATTTACTGAAAGTTGAGTACATTTAAAAAGCATCATGGAAAGCAAACCTGCAAAGTTCAGAGCACAAAGCTGTGAAGTTTTTTTTAACTTCAGATTTCACATAATATAGAATAACATAAAAATTTATGTTTTATTACATTTCATTCAGTGAGCTATTGTTGTTGTGTCTTTGTCCACTGGGTGGCAGCAGCGTGAAGCTAATCTTTTCATATGCATTGATTGACACCTTGCTGTTGCACAAATTCCTTCAACTTGGTACACAGTGATCTACATTACTACAGCTAATTATTGACTTCTCTAAAGCACTCCATATGGTCCAACAGCGTTTCACCCCTGTACTCAAACTCTCTCTCACTCTCTCTTCCTCTCTTTACCCCAACCCCCCCCCCCCCCCCCCCCCCCACCTTCTCCATCTGCGATCCAAAATCTACCTCGTTCCTCAGTGGCGACCCCGACCGCTGCGACATCTGGGGCAACACTCCCCTCCATCTCGCCGCTGCCAACGGCCACCTCAACTGCCTGTCCTTCCTGGTCTCGTTCGGCGCCAATGTGTGGTGCCTGGACAACGACTGCCACACGCCCCTGGACATGGCCGCTGCCAAGAGCCACATGGACTGCGTGCGCTACCTGGACTCCATCGCCGCCAAGCAGGCCACACTCAACCCCAAGCTGGTGGGCAAGCTGAAGGAGCGGGCGTTCAAGATGGCCGAGCGGAGGGTCAAGGAGTGCCTGAAGCTGCAGCAGAAGCACCACCAGCGGATGGAGCGCCACTTCCAGAGGGAGTCGACGGCGGCGGCGATGGATAACTCGGACACAATGAGCTTTTCCAGTTACACCAGCGGGAGCACGCTCAGTCGCAAGCTGCCTCAGTTCAACACGGTCAACTCCACCATGACATACTCACAGGTCTGCTCTGACAAACCAAAACACTAACAGATTTGATATTAGGGCTGCAACTAACAAGTATTTTCATAAGCGATTAATCTGCCGATTATTTTCTCGATTAGTTCTTTGATCAATAAAATGCTAGCAAATGGTGAAAAAATGTCGGATCAATATTTTCCAGAGCCCAAGTCTTCAAATGCCTTGTTTTGTCCACACACCAAAGATATTTAGTTCAGTTCATATTTTGATTAATCGATTAATCGTTGCAGACTTTTATGACACGCTTCAACATAATGAATTTGTTTAATCTACAGCCCCTGTTCAACTAGGTCAACTCAGAGGTCTATGACTCACCAGAACACAAATAGATTTGATTAATTTGAACTTACAGTTTTTCTCGATCGTTTTGATACCTGTGTCAACTCTGACATCACATTCTCAAAACAGTTAACACCCGTGTCTGAACAAAAGCACTCTGGACAAAATGACACATTTTGCTTGCAAAAGGCTGTTACTCTCTCAAAACACTTAAAACATGCAGCAAAAGCAAATCTTGCCTTCAAACACTACAACTTGTTGCCAATTCAAAAACAAAATTTAATCAATCATTACACACTTGACAACAAAATGCAAAATCTAGTTCTCAAAATGAGCATTTTTGCTATGTCTGTTCCATTACTCAGTCATTTTTCTGGTATCAGAAAAAAACTGTGAAAAGACAAAATTTACTGAATACTGTAAAAAAATAATTTATTAATTCCTCCCAAGATGTAACTGTCAATGACATGTAAGACATACAGCAAACACCTAGCAAGATACTGTCAATTTTATTGAACTACAACTTTCATCAAAATAAACCTACAGTAAACACCTTTTGTACTGTTTTCTCCACCAAATAGGCCATACAGTACTAAATGTGCATTATATCCATACTTTCAAATAGCAACACAAAACAGACATCTCTTATGTATAATGAATGATTGCTGATTGAAGAATTGTGCAAAGGAGTTTCACACAGGTGTATCAGAGATTTAGACTTATGCAAGGAATCTATACCATCTGTGAAAAGATGTTTTCCTTTTGTTTAGCATGGGGAAACCAATAGAGTTTGGGGCTTTTGAATGACACCTGTGCTAACTGTTTTGCAAAAGGGTGTGAGAAATGTGTTATGTGTGTCTGTTATGTGTCTGTTATGTCACACACTGACGATTTGATTATTTTCAACTTTGTACACAGTTACACAAACGTAACAAAGTGTGAGTATCTTCCAGTCGTAACAGATAAGCAGTTCTGTGCATTACTCACAGCGCTGCAGTTCCTTTATGAGGAATACAGACTTAATCTGTATTCTGTTTCTGCTCTGAAGTAAGGATCCCCTTACTTTGCTATAGACTCATGCTAAGGTTGGGTTGATCATTAGGCATAATAGCAGCAGGAATCACACTGACTACCGGACCGCAAAGGTTTACGCCAGATAATCTGTCTTCAAAGCTGCACAAGCACATAAAGTAGCCAAAGTCAAAGAAGGCATCATGCTGGTTTTCTAATCATTTTTTTCCAAATACAACTATTATTATAATCAGCTTTATCTGAGAGTGCTTATGCTTTTCTGTGATGTTGGCACGCAACTAACAGCCTTTGTTCTGACAGGCCACACTCCATTCCACTGGCAAAGGCAAGACCAAGATCCAGAGGAAGCTGGAGAAGAAAAAGCAGGGCGATGGCACGTTCAAGATCTACGAGGACGGCCGCAAGAGCGTGCGCTCGCTGTCCGGCCTGCAGATGGGCAGCGACGTTATGTTTGTCAAGCAGGGCACGTACGTGACGGCCCGTGACCAACGTGCTGCGTCGCGCCTCAACATCCGCCACATGTTCGCTGGCGATGCCGATGATGACGAGGACAGAGCGGACACGGTGTCGCGGGCGCTGAGTGACCCGGGGCTCCACGAGGCCGCCTTGTCGGAGGTGAGCGCCGACTCGGGACGGGACTCGCTGTTCACCCGTCCGGGGCTGGGCACCATGGTGTTCCGGCGGAACTATGCCACAAGGACAGGCAGCGCCCTCCTCTTCCCGGGCGAGGGCAGCGTAGTGGGCAGCGAGCCCGCCGGACGAGCCCCCAACGTGCGGCTCCGCGGGCCGCTGCCCTCCAGGAGGTCGCCCAGCCTGGACGAGGACAGCACCGTGGGCAGTGCGCTGTCGCTGGGGGAGGGGGGGGTGGGAGGAGGCGGAGCTACTTGGGCTGGAAGAGGTGGATGTGGAGGGAGCGGCACTGGACCCAGTGACCGGGCCTTTGGAGGTGTTCTTGGTGGCTCAGGGCCTGGGGGAGTTCATGGCCATATTCAGGTTGGACATTTATTTGATCTGGGGGCAGAAAATCGCTACAGCTTTATAATGTTAAAACAATAGTTATGGTCATGGTATTCTTCAGATGCTTTTTTTTTAAAGCAACTTACAGGATATGAACATTGCATTAGCAAAACATAATAGTTGGAAATAAAGTTAAAGATACTGTCAAGATAATAGTAGTAGTAGTAATAGTAGTAGTAGTAGTAGTAGTAGTCTGATTTGTGGTAATATTTGGTCAAATGTGTATAAAGCTGTATTGTTAATGTATATTATACAGTATATTGAATTTTCTACAGTGTTTGCCAAAATTGTGTCTGGTAGAATAGATTTGAATCTTGTTTTGAATGGAGTGCATTATCACAATGTGGTCTACGGCCTTATACATATACAATTGAATTGAACTGTAACAGTCTCTGAATTACTCACAAGTACCAACCATTCCTTTTACGTAAGGGATAATGTATAGAACGCCGGTCATTATTGGGAAAATAAGTCCCGACAGGGTGAACCGGACCCCGACGCGCAGCGGAGGGGTCTTGTTCCGCCCCGAAGGGACATATTTTCCCAATAATGACCGGCGTTCTATACATTATCCCGCTTATTACACGGCTACTTGCCAAACCGAAACAATAAACTCCTCACGATATGACTCTTTAGCCTACACAGCCTAGGCTATAACCTATTTGTTACCGTTTCATCGTGGCTTTTGCTGAGAAACAAATAGTTCGCAACAGCACACGCTGAACTTGAATCAAACATTCTTTAGAACACAGCTGATCAACCGTACGCTTTCGCTTTTGAATGAAGTTCCAATAAAATAGAAGCACAAAACCCATTTTCCTTGACAGCGGTCTGTTATACTTAGCATCGGTCTGTTATTGAGAATTAGCAGACCACCGAACGTTGGGAAGGCCCATTAAAGTGAATGGAGCATTCTTCAGCATTATGAAGAGCCGTGTAATAATCAAGAATAACACAAACCAAATCAAATGATTGGCCTCTAATTGGAGGGTAAGTTGTAACGGCTGTGGCCTGTGTTGAGCAGGAGGGAGCGGATTGACCTGGAGGCCCTGCTGCTGTGTTCGGAGAAGGACCTGAGCAGCATCCACATCCCCCTCGGGCCCCGCAAGAAGATCTTAGAGGCCTGCAGGAGACGCTCGGACGTCCTGGACGAGCCAGAGGCCATGGGGGACACCCAGCTGTGAGTGAGGACGATGGGGTGGGAGGTGTGTGTGTGTGTGTGTGTAGGTGTGTGTGTGTGTGTGTGTGTGTGTGTGTGTGTGTGTGTGTGTGTGTGTGTGTTGTGCATGTGCATGTTTTTATGTACGTAAATGCACAGCACACTCTTCCTAATGGCACATTTACATTGGCAAATAGAGACACCTAGTGGTGGAACACAAAACAATTACTTTACAGTAAATTGGTGATATATTATAAACAACTTGTGGAAAATATTTCTTCAATATATGTATGTTCCCTTGATGCATTAATGGGTGCATCTTTTCTCTTATTTTTCAGATGAGATCCAGATGTATATGTGGAATATTATTACAGAACTGCCTCTGAGAACTTCCATAGGCACAAAAAAGGAAGTGTGTGTGTGTCTGTGTGTGTCTGTGTGTGGTGTGTGTGTCTGTGTCTCTGTATGTGTATGTGAGCGAATGTATCTCATGTGTGTGTATTTGCATATTTTGGTTGAGTCGGTCAACAGATTCAAAGACCAGATCTGCTGGCACTCATCACTCATCCCCTGGACCACAGTCTCTCTCTCTGTCTCTCTCTCACCACACACACACACACACACACACACACACATACATACTGACAAAACACACACACCAGGGAGGGGGATTAAAAGTGGCTCCCAGTGAGAACCAGAATAGTCCCCTAATGAGAGGCCGTGGTTGGGTGAACAGATGGGGGAGCTGGGGGTGGGGTGAGGCGGCTGGACAGGCAGGTCCACAGGGAACAGGACCCCTGGCACCCACCCAGGAGCCCAGCCAGCCAGAGGACCTTAAACTGGGGATGCCCTCTGCCGTAACATCCACACACACACACACGCACCACACATTTACAGATACAGGTGCACATAATGTATCTTTACCACTGTGAGCCTGGTGCACATAATGTATCGTTGCCACTGTGACACACACACATAGGATGTGTGGAACATACAAATACAATTCCAGTACACACTCACACATAGTTGCACATGGGGTCTTTTATAGTTACCTCATACCACACATGGGAACGAGTAAAGGACGGTTATGTGACTGTGTTATGGAGGCACAGGAGAGGGGCGAGCAAAGGTCCATTTAGATACATTACCTGCACACATCTCTGTAGTAGAGGTCTTAGGTCATTGCTGACTGTTTGGTGTGTGCAAGTGTGGGTGTGTGTGTGTGTGTGTGAGTGTGTGTGTGTGTGAGAATGTGTGTGTGTGAGTGTGTGTGTGTGTGTGTGTGTGTGAGTGTGTGTGTGTGTGTGTGTGTTGTGTGTGTGTGCATGTTTATGTGCTGCCTCTGAAAGAGGATCCAGCTGGTGATACACTATCTTAGAGAAGGAACATATGGCAAGCTCATTTAAAAAGCCACCCCTTGAAGTGTGTGTGAAGATGTGTGTGTGTGTGTATGATGAGTGTGTGTCTATTCTCTATGTATGTGTGTGCGTGCTATGTATGTGTATCTGTTTACAATTTGGTATCTATGAGTGTCTATATGTATGTGTGTGTGATTGTGTGTGTGTGTGTGTGTGTGTGTGTGTGTGTGTGTGTTTGAAATGTTTACATGACTGAATGTCTTTTTCCATGTATGTAGTTATGTATGCCTGTCAGAATGTAAGTGTATATGTTTGTGTCATGCTTCTTGTGTCTGGGTGATGTACGCAGGAGACGTGGTGTCTATTGGATGTTGGCCAGCCTTCATCTTTGTCTCCTCCTCATCCTCACCACCACCCCCCCCCCCCACCCCCACCCCCCGCATGCTTGCCAGTCATTTGTTTATGATATTTTGTACAGTATGTACCTCAGTAAGTGGAAATGTTGTTCCTTAAATCATTATGTCATGTTGTATGTCTTCCAACAGTATGCATTGCATATGTTAAGTGTTTGTCAGAGGAAGACTCGCAATGCCAATCATTTGTTAATATGTTTGTGTTACAATGTAAAGAGTAACATTTATGTGAGTGTATGTGTTTGTACTGTGTGTGTGTCGAATTTGGTCATTTTACACCCCTTTTCCCCAATTTTGGAACTCACTTTGGTTCATGATGCAAGAAACTTGTATTATATGATGGACTCACTGCTTGAATTCAGTCACAAGAATAAAAAATGAAAGGATGTTTTTCTATGGAATGCTCCGTCTGTGTTGGTGTTTTGTTTTCATGTGTTTTTGTTTTTCTGTTAGTGTTGACATGGTGATAGTGGAACTCCTTGGAGTGTAAACTTCCTGTCTGTGAATCACATGACTATGTGAGATCAGGGTGATGGACAACCAACATAAGATGCTGGCAATGGAGGAGATACTGTAGAAGGTGTGTGTGTGTGTGTGTGTTGGGGCTAAAAGAGGATGAAAGCATACAGTTTGTGTTGATGCCATCAAGTCTTCCGTTATGCATCTGCATGAGGGATGAGTTAGTGTATGTGTGTGTGCTTACACATTTGATGGGGCAAGAAAGGCTGGATGCATTTGTATGTATCTGAGATGGTTCTTGACAGCTAACTCCCAGTCCCCCTATAATTAATTACAGTTACTCACTGTGTGTGTGTGTGTGTGTGTGTGTGAGTCAAGTCAAGTCAACTTTATTTGTACAGCACATTTCATACACAGAGGTCTTTCAATGTGCTTTACATAAACAAAAGCAAACAGGAATAGCTGATAAAAGCATAGAAGGGCAATAGTCAAAGAATAGTTTAAAAATTGTGTGTGAGTGTGAGAGAGAGAAAGAGAGAGAGAGAGAAATGTTCATGAGTTCATCCCACGTTCATCAGAATGGCACCGGTCCAGAGCATTCTCTCTATCTCCTCCTTCCGTACTCCCGTGTACTTTCTTGTCTCATTTTTCATATTTATTGCTGTAAGAACTGTGTTTACATGAGCACTGAAGAATTTGTCACTGCCAATTGCATCTCTCTGTTTTTGTCCCCCTGCCCCCCCTCACATACTCTCTCTTTCTCTCTCTCTCATATACTCTCTCTCTTTCTCTCTCTCTCTCTCTCACATACACTCTCTCTCTCTCTTTCTGTCACATCTTATCGTTCTCAATGTCTAGGTCACCCCACTGCATACACATTGATCAAGACTAAAGTACAGAAGGTGTGTGTTTGTGTGTGCTTCTGTGACCCAGTTAATCCCCCCTCTCTCCTCACCCCTTTCCCAGGACCTCAGCCAGGGAGGCGAGAGAGAGCCGTGAAAGAGAGAGAGAGAGAGAAGAGGGAGAAGGGGAGGCAAAAATGGGAGGAGCGAGGGATAGAGAGGGAGGGAGAAAGGCAGAGGGAGAGGGAGGAGGGGCAGAGCATTAAGTATGCATGTTGAGTTACACTGCAGACAGAACAAGGGAGACAGAGCAGAAGAGAGAAAGGGAGAGAGAGAGAGGGAGAGAGAGAAAGGGAGAGAGAGAAAGGGAGAGAGAGAAAGGAGAGAGAGAGGAGAGAGAGAAAGGAGAGAGAGAGGAGAGAGGAGAGAGAGAGGAGAGAGAGAGAGAGGAGAGAGAGAGAAAGGAGAGAGAGAGGAGAGAGAGAGAGAGAAGAGGGGAGCATACTAGACGGCTCTCTAGCTGCAGCAACTGCACCGTGGAGGAATTGGCATCTTGCTCTCTGTGTGTGTGAGTGTTTGTTCTTGTGTATGTGTGTGTGTGTGTGTGTGTTTGAGTGTCTATTTGGGTGTGTCTGGCGTGAGATTTGAGACACCACCTGGCCCAGCGCTGGCTGTCTGCACAGCGGTCACCTCTGCCAAGCGCATCACCGTGGGAACGGCAGGAGGGGGAAGACCAACAGAGGCACAAACAGAGGGAAGGAGGGAGGGAGGGAGCGAGTGAGTGAAACGAGTCAGCGTAGAGGAGAGAGACACTGAGAAAGTGGTGGAGGAGTAGAAGAGGAGGAGGAGAACAGAGGGTTGAGTCTTTGTCTGGACTGACTCTCTTGTCTGCCGGCACGTTTGTCTGTCTGTGTGTGTGTACTATGACCCACCACTAGCGCTGCTACAACTATCGCCCTTGAGTCCACTTGCGCCCATCCGCGTCCTTCCTCTCCTCTCCGTCCCTGCATCCCTATCCTCCACATCGTCTTCCGCGTCCATCCACGCCCGGCACTGGACATGCAGACCGTTCCAGAGAAGTGGCGGGACACCCCGTCGGACCGAGTGGACGAGAAGGGGGCACCGGCGCCCTGGGAGGGACAGACGCTCTTCCAGAGGAACGGCACCGGAGCTCCTGCGAAGGGTGCGTCGGACGCCGCGTCCCCGGAGGAGGTGAGCGGGAAGGGGGCCGAGGCGGAGAGGGAGTCCCTGATGATGGAGCTGACCAGGCTGGTGCAGAGGACTGTGAAGGAGAGCAGCTGGTGGGAGAGGAGAGGCATCGACTGTGCCATCCTGGCCGCAGCGTTCCTGACCCTGCCCGTAGGTAAGACCCCGGCACCCTGTCCACCTCTCCTTGACCGAGACCGTCTGACTGACTGACTGACTGACTGACTAGTTGATTGATTGATTGACAGGCCAGTTTTCTTGACAGAAGCCTCAGCTGTGTATTGGTGGCTGAAAATAGATGGCAACACATGGAAATTTAGCTATGTATTCATGCCTATGGGCATCATATCACACCTGTGGACTTCACATTATCATGCAAAGCAAAGACAGCAAGTAGACATGTAGAGAATTAACGTGAATGAAATAAAAACAAAGAGCATGTTGGCCTCCATACAAATAAGTCCTCAGGAGTGGCAGGAGCGCAGTTGGTTTGCTTACAATATAATTTGCAAGTCTTTTTTGTGTTTTATGACCGACATGTGTTTGCCCCCGAACAACACTGAACAACCTCATGTCCAGAACAGAGTCCAGAAGTCCACAGTGCTGTGTGTAGGGAGAGAACACGGGCTTATTTTAGTGCTCACTCGCTCCATATGTTGTCAGTCAAATCCAACTTGGGGTGCGTGTTGGGGGACCCACATGACCTGCCTATTGTGCTTAGTGGTATAAAAAGCCTTGAGAGGCCAAATTAGACTACAGTAACCCAAGTGACAGCTTCTAGCTTTGGAACAGGAAGTCAGGACAGGTGTCTAATGACATCTAATAGAAAGCGGGCGCTTTAGAAAATGCGGGTGCCACCCGGCTGGATCAGGTTTCCTGGTTATTGGGGCCTTGCGCAATGGTGGTCTTACACAAAAGAGCCTGTGGGTTTCCTGAGGTCAATTTTTTTTTTTTTTCGCCCCGGCCAGCAAGTTGCTGAGCTTGACCCGTTTTGACAGCTCGTTACATTCTTTCAAAAAACTCATGAGGGTCGGCCGCTGGGAGAAAATGTAACTTTGTTTCGGACTCTCCCCTCCCCTCCTCAATCCTTATCCTTATCCTTATCCCTATACAACAGAGTGACACAATGTAGCCTACCTCCACAATCTGTTACAGTCTCCCTCTTCTTGTGAACCAGTGAAGTGGACGTGTGTTGAGTAATCTTTTGGTGTGTGATATTGTGCCTGACCCTCAGGCTTAGCACCTTCTGATGAAGATCCTTGAGAAGGCCGTTCGGATTTTACAGGAGAGGAGAAGTGGAGTCAGGTTATCTCTCTCGACCCCATTCCATGTGCCCCACAAGGAGGTTACTGTAATATGGACAGTTGTGTAACATGAAGCATACTATTTCTCTCTGGTCATTTCTTTCTCAGTTGTCATGCAGAAGCGGTATCAGTATTCAGGACCTACACAGTTGTGAGTGGATGTTGTCATGACAACTGGTCTAGTTGGAAGTTTCTTCTCAGTGTGTGTAGGCCTATGTGTATTTCAGTGTGTTTATGTTTGTGTGTGTGTGTGTGTGTGTGTCTTGTGTGAGAGAGAGTGTGCGTGCATGTGTGCGTGCATGTGTGTGTGTGTGCGTGCATGTGTGTGTGTATGTGTGTGTGTGTGTGTGTGTGTGTGTATGTGTGCGTGTATGTGTGTGTGTGTGTGTGTGTGTGTGTGTGTGTGTGTATGTGTGCGTGTATGTGTGTGTGTGTGCGTGCATGTGTGTGTGTATGTGTGTGTGTGTGTGTGTGTGTGTGTGTGTCTGTCTGCTCTCCCTCACTCTGTTAGATCCAGTTTCCCTCCACTCTACTTGAGCCCAGTAAGTGTCCTTTCAGAGCTGAAACCAGACCTCAGCCTCAAGTCACCCTGATGGCTCAGATCTCCCTGGACTCCCCAGAACACTGAACTCAGTCATGTTGGCCACGTCCACTGCACCTACTCACCATTTAGCCCAAATTCAGTTTTGATTTCAGCACATTTATTCAGGCTACATCAAACCATTTGGCCATTAGAGCTCTTTAACAACCCTCTCTGGATGCATGGGATCCACATCTGACAAGGTCATGAAGGTCACTTCCACGCATGCAGAGCAATTGATCAAATGTAATGCCACGCCTTCACTGTGTTAAAATAGCACTGGATGATAGCATCTGATCAATGACCTCATGATCAGATGCTATCATCTTTGGTGATGCTAAAGTGACGGGGTTGGACACTGTGCAGTGAGATGTGCGGCGCAGCGCAGCGCAGCCTGAGAGAGGAGAGAGGATGCTGGTTCAGATGCTTGTGTTCATTGGTCAATGTGTATCTAAGGGACTGCAGATGAAAACTAGCTTGTATGGCTAAACCTGGTACATTTTATTAGACATCTAGACATCTTATTAGTTATTACAGAGTACTTGAAAACATTCAGAGAAGATGTGTCAACTTGTTCATGCTATTGAGTTGTTTTTGAGATGCAGGGTAAAATCAGTCTCATCTAGCATTGTCAGCTAAAAATATGTTTTTGCACACGGATATCTCCTGCTAATTGAGGGTCTGATCAATTCTGGCGAGCTGCATAGACACTGGGTCACGGTATGATCAATGTTTAGCATTAACATACCAGACTTTAACATACCAGACCAGACATGTGGACTCGAGTCACATGACTTGGACTCGAGTCAGACTCGAGTCATGATTTTAATGACTTCAGACTTGACTTGATAAAATTTGGCATGACTTGCGACTCGACTTGGACTTGAATACTATTCACTCGAGACTTGACTCGGACTTTGCCTCTTTGACTTGAGACGACTTGACATGTCTCGAGTCAAAAACTAAATTTCCTGATCGTGGACCAGTCACCCCAGAGATGCTTTCCCTCCGCGACTAAAAAAATAAATAAATAGCGGAGACAAGCGGCCAGTCCAGAGCACAGTTCAGTGCTGCCGCTACCCCCACATGCGTTACGCACTGTGTGTAGGGCACCAAGAGACAGAGAAACGACCAACATTTAGCTAATAACTAGTAGCTTTACTGCAAACTGATTTGCACTCTTGTTAGAGAACGTTTACAATGTCAAAATGCACCAACAGCATGTTACATAAAGATGATACTTTTCGAGTCCTCTCCATTAAGATCCAACTTGAACTTATGCTAGCCTACTCCATTTAATTGAGAACCCCATCTAAGCACGCACGAGAGGGAGAGAAAACGAGTGGCAGGTTCCAGCTGGCTTGTCATTGTTGATGATGATTGATATTTTCTTTTAAATATAAGAAACGTATAAAAGGAAATCATGAAGGCAACAAATACGAGATTAGGGGAAATTGCGGATTTATCCGGTTCTCACTACTGTTATAAACTATGAGATCCAGGTCACTACGACATAGGCTGCACTCACTGTGATTTGGAAAGTGGACAAGAATATGAAGAGTTGTCTTTGCCTTTGTTTAATGGAAATGGTGAGTCTTGAAGTAGGCCTATTCAATAATTTGTTTACATGAAGCACATTGATATGCCGATTGAAACGCATTCCACTCAGCTAGCTAGTTGACTACTGGCTACCAGGCTCATAATTCACATTTAATTGCAAACAGAAAATGTCAAGCAAGCATCATGTCATACATGCATCTATTTCCAAAGGAATGAAAGCTGTTTGTGCCAACTTAATATAATGCTTATCATTGTTAATATTGTGCTATTCATGTGGCACAAACAATGTTTGAGTTTGTGGACTAGCCATAGGAATGGAGCTGGTAAAAAAGATCATTATGAGAATGTGTGGACAGTGGCTTAAAGTGACAGTGCACCATTTACAAATGAGATAAACAGCATCACATGTGTAGTATTTCTTAAGAAATGAATACTTTAAAACAAAATTACTGTGTCATTATTATCTTTTAAATAATATAAAAGTGTTGACCTTGGCTTCCCTTATGAGTCGCCACTGGCAGACAGCCTAATAAATTGTTTGCAGGCAAATCTGTGGCCTAGCGCAGTGAAATACCATCAGTCAAATTATTACTCATCCTTACAGTGGGCTCCGAAATTTGGAAAAACAATATTTTTATTTGTCATGTAGCTATCCGTTTTGTACAGATTACTCAGGTATGCACATGTGTATATTGTATGCGCATGCATATATCGTAAAAGATTTCAAGACAGAAACATTGAACATATTTTAATCTGTATTTATAAAAAAAAATTCTGTGGATTAGATGGAAGTGTTAAAATTATGATCGATAGTCTAATAATGCCATTATTAAGTGAAGAGTACCTGATGACTTGTTCAGGACTTGAAAAAGATTGGGACTTGGACTTGGACTCGACTTGGCTTTGATGAGACTTGGACTTGGACTCGACTTGCCCTTCTCTGTATTTACTTGGGACTTGACTTGGACTTGAGTGCTAAGACTTGGGACTTACTTGTGACTTGCCAAACAGTGACTTGGTCCCACCTCTGTACCAGACTTTGAACTGCAGGAACCCCTAGCATAAAAACAAAAACATGTACTCTAGCGGTATGCTGTAGTGCAGTTCTGACCATTCCATAACATTGTAACATAACATAACAACCACCATTCTGGAGACTGAGAAACAGCTAAACCTAGGCCATATACATAGTTTTAATCATGAGGAGGGTTTGCCACCCCAAATGAGCAGCTTTTTCTTTGTGCCAAACATTCTGATCAGATCGTCATTAGAAGTCCTTAAATGCACAAAACAGATTGTGCCAGGGCTGTAGTCAAGACCACCTTTGTCGAGTCCAAGACAAGTCCAAGACCAGGACTAGTCGAGACCAAGTCAAGACCGAGTCCAAAGAGGTTCGAGTCCAAGACAAGACCGAGTCCAAAAAGGTTCGAGTCCGAGTCAAGACCGAGTCCAGGATAGGAAAAAAAGTCTTGTGCATGACAGTATCAAGACAATCATTTTGGGTTATTATTATTATTATTATCTAAAAGCAAAAACAGTGTGAACACACCCAGGATTTGTAAGTGTAGCTATTCCCCTTCTCCAATATTATTATAGGGCTGTCAAACGATTCAAAATATATATTTTGAAATGAATTAATCTCGATTAACCGCAATTAAAAAGTTCCTAAAGACTAAAGCTTCAACATAAATCACAAAATTAATGAGTAACCACAAAGGTAAAAGTAAAACACTTTTATATTATTTAAATGATAATACTGACACAGTAATTGTGTTTTAAAGTATTAATTTCTTAAGAAATACTACACATATGATGCTGTTTAACTCATTTGTAAATGGTGCACTGTTACTTTAAGCCCATTGTGGCCACGTTCTCATAATGATCTTTTTTTTACCAGCTCCATTGAAATATAGCCTATAGCTAGTCCACAAGCTCTAATATTGTTTGTACCACATGTATTGTACAATATTAACAATGATAAGCATGATATTAAGTTGGTATAAACAGTTTTCATTCCTTTGGAAATAGAAGCATGTAATGACATGATGCTAGCTAGACATTTTCTGTTTGCAATTAAAAGTGAATGATGAGCCTGAGCCAGTCACCTAGCTATCTGAATGGAATGTGTTTCAATCGGCATAATATGTGCTTCATGTAAACAAATTATTGAAGACTTCAAGACTCACCAGTTCCATTACACAAAGGCAAAGACAACTCTTCATATTTTTGTCCATTTTTCAAATCACAGTGAGTGCAGCCTACATACATGTTTATAACTGGTCAGTAGTGGAAATCGGATAAATCCGTAATCTCCTCTAACCTCGTCTTTGTTGCCTTCCTTTTATAAGTTTCTTATATTAAAAAGGAGATATCAATTATCATCAACAACGACAAGCCAGCTGGAGCCTGCCAATCGTTTTCTCTCCTCGTGTGCGTTCAGACGCGCTCTTAATTAAATGGAGTAGCATACGTTCAAGTTGGATCTTAATGGAGAGGAGCCGAAAAGTATCATCTTTATGTAACTGTTGCAGTTGGTGCATTTTGACATTGTAAACGTTATCTAAGAAGAGTGAAAAGCAGTTTGCAGTAAAGCTACTATTTGGCTAAATGTTGGTTCCTCTTTATCTTTAGCTAACTCCACAGACAGTAAAATAAACTCTCAGGCTTGCGGTTTTAGGTTTTGCGGCTTCCGTTACGTGACATCAGCCCCCCACAAAGGTAAACACTATTGAGTTAATATTTTGTAACGCATTATGTATTTCAAAATGAATCGCGGCGATTAACACGTTAATTTTGATGGCCCTAAAGACACCTGGACTCGGTCGAGACCAAAAGCCATATTTGGCAAGACCAGTGGCCGAGACCGAGACAAGACCAAGTCCAAATACTAGCGAGTCCGAGACAAGTCCGAGACCATAGAAAAACGGTCTCGAGTCCGGACTCGAGTCCAAGACCGGACTCGAGTACTACAGCCCTGGATTGTGCCTCTGGCAGTGGGACAGTTTAGTCTGATGTGTCAAATGGGCTTGTTGGACTCGAGTGCAACACGCTAAAAACAAAATCCATTAGAGCGACTAACGAAAGTATCCCCCTCTCGACACGACATGTTATTTCAGGAATTACTTTGCACCCTGTGCTCAGAGAGGAACGATAATATTTATGAGCGCTGTGAGGAGGACCGGGGCAAAGACTTTGGAGGACGGGGGGTCCTGTAAGGTTGTGTCTCATTACAGTGTCAGCTGGATGCAGAGGGAGTTTACCCTGTAATGTCCTTTACTGTATTTGAATTGGCTCGTTACTTTCTCTCTGGTTTCTCTTCACTTGAAATCCAGCTCCTGACAGACTGGTTTTGTCCCATTCTTGCGCTGCCAGGACATCATCTCTCGCTCTCTCCTCTTCTTTTTCCTTCTTTCTTTCCCCTCTCTATCCTTTCTTCTTCAACTTCCTCCTCTTATATGTATCTTCTTCCTTTAGTCACCCATGACAGAACAACAAATTGACAAAGAAATATAGTTGTTGACTGTCACAGGGAGATATGCAATTTTCACCTCTCCCATCTTAATCCCATATCGCCCTTTGATAAACACTTTTCCGTCAAATTAAACAATTATAATACATCATGCTCTTCCCTTTTTCTCTTCCTCCCTTTCTCTCCCTTTCTCTCCCTCTCTCTCCCTCTCCCTTTCTCTCCCTCTATCCAGCCTTCTACCTCCTCAGCTCTTCTCAGGTGCTGCTGTTCGCTCTGGGGATGCTGGTCATGGGTGTCGCCCATGGCATCATCACCATCAAAGGGACCCACCTGGCCAGTCATGGGTCACTTAGCGAGTCTCAAGCCTGGGGCGAGTTCTGGGCCGTCTTCTTCATCGAGGTGAGTGAGGAGCATCTGGTACTGACGTTTGGTCATGGGTTACGTACTGTATGTTACAAGGCACATGAAGATGTCAGCCTTTCCCCCCCAAAAAAGTGCAGGGGTGAAAATGCCTGTTCAGTTTCAAAGCAGATGCACATGTTGGTGCCCTTTGCTCGATGAACCTGCACAGGTAAACCTGCTCATCTTAACCTGCCTTCACACAAGGAGGGCTTCAACCTGCCTTCACACAAGGAGGGCTTCAAATGAGCGCTGACACTTAAGCAATAGCTATATTATGTATATAATAAGTATTATGGTGGGAGTAGACTTATGCATTGAATACATTAATATTCATACATTTGAATAAATATGCAATTTAATATCAATATCAAGCAGGGGCGTCACTAGACCTTATTCACTGGGGCACGTGCCTTAGTAAAAGTCTCCAGTGCCCCAGTAAAATTCTAGCGCTGCTCTTGCTGGAAACTAGCCTGGCGAGCCAGACCCACATTAAAATGTAGGGTCTGGGCACTCACCGTTCGCAGTGCTCAGTCCCAGAGGTGGGACCAAGTCACTGTTTGGCAAGTCACAAGTAAGTCCCAAGTCTTAGCACTCAAGTCCAAGTCAAGTCCCAAGTAAATACAGAGAAGGGCAAGTCGAGTCCAAGTCCAAGTCTCATCAAAGCCAAGTCGAGTCCAAGTCCAAGTCCCAATCTTTTTCAAGTCCTGAACAAGTCATCAGGTACTCTTCACTTAATAATGGCATTATTAGACTATCGATCATAATTTTAACACTTCCATCTAATCCACAGAATTTTTTTTTATAAATACAGATTAAAATATGTTCAATGTTTCTGTCTTGAAATCTTTTACGATATATGCATGCGCATACAATATACACATGTGCATACCTGAGTAATCTGTACAAAACGGATAGCTACATGACAAATAAAAATATTGTTTTTCCAAATTTCGGAGCCCACTGTAAGGATGAGTAATAATTTGACTGATGGTATTTCACTGCGCTAGGCCACAGATTTGCCTGCAAACAATTTATTAGGCTGTCTGCCAGTGGCGACTCATAAGGGAAGCCAAGGTCAACACTTTTATATTATTTAAAAGATAATAATGACACAGTAATTTTGTTTTAAAGTATTCATTTCTTAAGAAATACTACACATGTGATGCTGTTTATCTCATTTGTAAATGGTGCACTGTCACTTTAAGCCACTGTCCACACATTCTCATAATGATCTTTTTTACCAGCTCCATTCCTATGGCTAGTCCACAAACTCAAACATTGTTTGTGCCACATGAATAGCACAATATTAACAATGATAAGCATTATATTAAGTTGGCACAAACAGCTTTCATTCCTTTGGAAATAGATGCATGTATGACATGATGCTTGCTTGACATTTTCTGTTTGCAATTAAATGTGAATTATGAGCCTGGTAGCCAGTAGTCAACTAGCTAGCTGAGTGGAATGCGTTTCAATCGGCATATCAATGTGCTTCATGTAAACAAATTATTGAATAGGCCTACTTCAAGACTCACCATTTCCATTAAACAAAGGCAAAGACAACTCTTCATATTCTTGTCCACTTTCCAAATCACAGTGAGTGCAGCCTATGTCGTAGTGACCTGGATCTCATAGTTTATAACAGTAGTGAGAACCGGATAAATCCGCAATTTCCCCTAATCTCGTATTTGTTGCCTTCATGATTTCCTTTTATACGTTTCTTATATTTAAAAGAAAATATCAATCATCATCAACAATGACAAGCCAGCTGGAACCTGCCACTCGTTTTCTCTCCCTCTCGTGCGTGCTTAGATGGGGTTCTCAATTAAATGGAGTAGGCTAGCATAAGTTCAAGTTGGATCTTAATGGAGAGGACTCGAAAAGTATCATCTTTATGTAACATGCTGTTGGTGCATTTTGACATTGTAAACGTTCTCTAACAAGAGTGCAAATCAGTTTGCAGTAAAGCTACTAGTTATTAGCTAAATGTTGGTCGTTTCTCTGTCTCTTGGTGCCCTACACACAGTGCGTAACGCATGTGGGGGTAGCGGCAGCACTGAACTGTGCTCTGGACTGGCCGCTTGTCTCCGCTATTTATTTATTTTTTTAGTCGCGGAGGGAAAGCATCTCTGGGGTGACTGGTCCACGATCAGGAAATTTAGTTTTTGACTCGAGACATGTCAAGTCGTCTCAAGTCAAAGAGGCAAAGTCCGAGTCAAGTCTCGAGTGAATAGTATTCAAGTCCAAGTCGAGTCGCAAGTCATGCCAAATTTTATCAAGTCAAGTCTGAAGTCATTAAAATCATGACTCGAGTCTGACTCGAGTCCAAGTCATGTGACTCGAGTCCACATGTCTGCTCAGTCCGAGGGGCGGGATAATCGGTTGTCTTTCAAACTTTCAAACATCTGCACGCAATAGGATGCAATAGGATATTTGTTTTCAAGTAGCAGGGAATTCAAGCCAAACCGTTGCAACTCTGCCATCAATCATTATGTTAAGCCCACCAAACGACTCTACACGATTTCAATGTCCTGATTAAGTTTCGATTTCTGGAGCTCACAAGCCAACGGAGAGTTGCTAGACTAGGGGCGTGTCTAGATTTCTAGGCTAGCTGGAAAAGGCATTCATGAGCGCATCTCCGTGCCTGCTTTAGTCATGACTCGAGCCTGTCACTTACCAGCCAATAAAAAACAAACTAGGAAAAAAGAAAGGGGCCATAATAGCCAATCAGGAAATAGCACCTCTGTAGCTGGGTAAGATTGAACGCAACAACCAATGAAAATCATTCACATCATTCTTCCGAGTGTTTCGTTGTACAGTGGAAACCGCTGGAGCTCATCACATCACTTTGAGCGCAGAGTAAGTCGTCCCCTGTTTTAATGTTACAACAAATTCACAACTTGTTTGACAGAAAATATGACAAGTTGATCGATGTTAGAGAATGTTGCTCACATAATTAGCATCTGTTTTTCAATGCTTAGCGTCACATTTGTAGCCTAAATTTAGCAACAGTTTACCAGCTTGTGCTCTCTCCCTGACACACACACTCACACCATGCGTAGGCTGCATGCACACATGCGGACAATTAATAATGATTTACGTATAGTGTAGAGAGAGTCCTGTAAAAGTAGCCTATACTGTTTGTGAAGCTGTCCTACTGTAAAACTAAACATAGCCTTCTGATAAACTATTCAGAGATGGACATCAGAAAAGTCTTCCTGAACAGAGGCAGAAGGAGAGGAACAGTGAGGAGAGATGAGGAGGACAAGGGAGGTAGGCTATGATAATTGCCCACATTAATGGTAACATTAACATTTATGTTAAAGTGCCAGTGCGGTGATTTGATCAATGGTTTAATGGCAAACCTAAATAAGTTTGCTGCATTTGCAAATGTAGCCTATAATAATCTACACAGACTCTGTGTAGATTATAGGCTACATCTGGAAATTATCACCAAAAGTCAATATGAAGGCTTTAGTAGGCTATTTAAGCTACAAAGAACTGCAGTATTGCCAGGATGACTATAGGACCCAATTGCCTGGGAGGGAAGTATATCTCAATTTTGACTAAAAAATAAGCTTTCCCTTGTGTTAGTAGGAAAGCCTATTAAATTCATGCAGTGAGTATAGGCCTACTTATGCCTATGTGTTTGGATGTTGCTGGATAGTGGTTCTTACAACAATTGAGGGAGAGAGTGCTGGTCCTACAGTATGACAGTGACAATAATGATTTTGAAGCTTTTTTTTTTTTTTATGTATTGGGAGTTGGGGGCCTGTGCCCCAGCAAAGCTCTAGGTCTAGAATCGCCCCTGATATCAAGATAACCAATTTCTTTTGACTTGAAAAAAATCATTTGATTGATTTATGATATAAGATGTAACTGTATTATCAGTTGCTGGTTTCTGTTTTTAATCCTTTTCCACATAACAAAATCCATATTTGTCGGCCAATTTGAAAAATGCCCATCATGACCCTAGGGGCCAAATTCGACGCGTCTACAATCCAAAATCTGATCAGACCCCCTTTGTGAATTTCTCTACCAAATGTGATGCTTTTATCCACTAATAGAAGATGATTCATCATTATACCCAAATGTGAATTATGTGAAAGATAATTTACCATTATTTGACTGTAATATTAAATTATATATATTTGATTCCTGACATATCAAGACATGTAATGACACCAACAAAAAACAGTGTATGACAGCAGTATATGATAAACCTATTTGTCTTGTTTGCTAATAAGTGGGAGTAGTAAAGAAGTATGTAATCAAACAACAACCCACACAGACAAAGGATAATGACCATGATAATGACCATGATAATGACCATGAGAATTACCATAAATGACGGCGCTAGCCCTATTCCAACAAATCCAGCCTACTGCCCAACACGAGTGTTAGAGTAAGTGCCTGATCAAGACAGATGCCTCTTTGTGTTGTGTTTCCCCTTTTTTGGCCAGTGACCCTGAGCAGCACCGCCGGCCAAGAGTGTGTTTGACGTTGAACCAATTCCAGTTGTGTTCTGCACAAACTGTCTGCAGCGGTTATTGAAGTTCAGTTGGAGTTCAGATGCACTGCGGTGCTTCTCTTGCTGTTTTTTGCTTTAGAAGTGTCTTATCATTTCTTCCCACACCACTAACAAGTTTATCATAGTTTTACAGTTGCTGTTATGGGCGTTTCTTTAACTAGGGGCACTTTTGGTATCTTATTCAAATCACACTTTTAATACATTCTTACACAGCGCCCTCCAATGTATTGGCACCCCTGTTAAGGATGAGTAAAAAGAGGAATAAAAATATTTTTGCTGTGTTTTTGTAATGACTTGCAGAGAGGGAGCTCAAGTGTGGGGTGCAATAATGTTTCTTTAATTCAGGCGTCAGATCAAAGGGAAAGTCCAATAAATGTAGTTCAAGTACACAGTGCAAGTTCAGTAACAGAGAGAGGCTAAACAGGCAGAAGTATCCTAAAGCACAGTCAAAGTACAAGATCCAGGTCAGTAACACACGTAGGCAAGATAGACAGAAATTCAGGTACGGTCAAGTTAACAGGGCACGGTCAATAACAGCGAATCCAAACTCATCCAATTCACAGGTTCAGCAAAGTTCACAAACGAAACAATATCTCACACTTAGTCACGGCAGGTACAGTCTTGTCCTTTCTCCTTGAATTTCCCCTGGGGATCAATAAAGTATCTATCTATCTATCGTAACAGCTCCAAGGCTCATTAGTCGAATATAGTTCACAGGTGTTTCAATATTTCCAGTGAAGCCGAGCAAGACTGAAGGGGGTGTGGCCGCAGTGGCTGCTTGTGAAGCTTGATGAGATTGAAGCAGAGAGTGCAGCCCTGATGTTGCAGTTTTATCTTAGTTTCACAATGAAAACATTGAGGGCTTAAACATGCCACAGTTATTGGCCTCTCTTAGCCAAAAAATATATTTTCTTCCATAACATCTCATATAGTTTGGAAGATACCAAGCAGGTGATTTGAGAGTATTCCTCTTTATAGAATATCTCTGGATCACCCAGATTCCTTGGTCCCTTCTTGTGGATTCTCCTTTTTAGCTCACGTCACTGGTTTTCCACGAGCTCAAATCAAGGAACTGAGATGACCATGGCAGAAACAAAAATTAAAAAATATGTATTTGTTTGTGAGGATTTTTTTCGTATGTCAAAAGATATAAATGCATGCAAATGAATGTCTTCATACATGCAGACAACATGGGAAAATAGCTATTAAAATATTTGCAAAACAGGTATTTTAATTCACTCATTTACAAGCAACAACATCATTACTTTGTTTAAGAACACTGCTGATGTTTTAGTCTCATGTGGTTTTGTCCTTGAATCTTCAACTGGAGTGAACAAGATTGAAGAGTTCATTCACTCCCATCCTATTTGCATAAGCGACATATCTCCTAGATATGTACCCTTATAAAATCACCCTTCAACCCAGGCACACTAAAACACTATACTTTCAGCAATATTTTTCTGTTGTTTTCATCAGTGCATATGACCTTTATACACAGAGACACGGTTTGGCTATATATATATATCAGTGTCTGTGTGTGTGAGTGTGTAGCCTGTCATTATGCAAACATAGGTCGGTGTTTGCTTGTCTTATCATAACCTCGTCATGGACCCAGTGCTGATTCGTTCATAAGTCTGATAGTGTCCCCAGTGTGTTCCCCATTCCGTCCAATGTCTGTTCTGATTGGGATTAATAACACCATAAAACTAGAAGAGCTCACGGTGAGCTCGGACTTCTGCCAAGGCCCATAGGTAGACGACTCCAATCAAAGAAATATGCCTATCTTGCAATGTGAACGAAAGTGAGGGAAAAAACCCTGGATCCAGACCTTGATTGGTATTTGCTCCAAGATGTAATGGGTTCATCCCTCTGCCAAATTTTATAAAAAACCAGCCAAGTAGTATTTTTTACTAGCTGATAAACAGGCAAACAGATAAAGAAAAATATGAATGGAAACAAAATGTCCTTGGCAGAGCATGGATGATAAATAACATCATAAACCAATGTGCTTGTGTGTTTACGTGTGTGTTTGTCCATGCTCAGGTGTGCGGCTCATTCACGGCCCGAACAGGTGTCCAGGCTCACATTAAGATGCATCACGCGCACACCAACGTCATCGGCCTGGGCGACTCCAGCACCTGGAAGGCACCCTTCCTCCCGCGGAGCATCTACCTGTTCATTGCCCCCCTGGCCATGCCCATCATGACACCACTGGTGGCCTTAGGTGAGACACACACACATACACACTTATACACACACACAGAAGGAACAAAAACAGCCAGGGGAGAGCCGCAACGTAACATAGCGGTAGCAAAACATAGTGATAGTGTAACGTAGCGATATAATGTAGCGGTAGCGTAACAGAGCAATAGCGTACCCGTAGTGGTAGCGTAATGTAGCAATAGCATAACATAGTAATAGCGCAATGTAGCGATAGCGCAATGTAGCGTTAACATACCGTAGCGATAGCGTCTTGTCTAGCGGTGTGACAAGACGGTGTGTCCTCTATACCACATGTGGGCTCACTGACCACGAAGACCCAGAGTCCAACCTGAGGCCACTTCCTAAACTCACTCCCCATATCTCTCTCACACTCATTTTTTTAGGTGTATTATTTTTGGGGCCTTTTGCCTGTAATGTATAGACCGGTTTCAGAACAGTGAAGAGACCGACAGGAAGTTAGTGGGAGAGAGAGATGGGGTGGTATCGGGAAATGACCCGTATTGGAACTGAACCCCGGTGCACGTGGGTAGTGATGGGCAAATTAAGCTTTTGTGTGAAGCTAGTGACACTAGCTGAAAAAAAGATGGCCGCCACACATACATTTTTCAACATCAAAGTCCTTAAGTAAACCAGTATTTTTGGTTTCATATACTGGTTTGGGTAAGGACTTTTATGTTGAAAAATCTACATGTGGTGGCCATATTGGATTGTTTTCATTAGTGTCGCTAGCTTTACATGACACGCTGTCTTTCAGTGGTTCACCAAAGCTTGCCCATCACTACCCGTGGGCACATGGACCCAGGTGTGGCATGGGCGCTATAGCCAGTTGCATCATAGCGCCCCCCTCTCCCACACATTTCTTATTCACTCTTCACTGTCCTGCTGTCAAAGAAAGGCTTAAAAAGTCCAAAATATAGAGAACCAACTACAAACACATAAACAAGCAGTCTTACAATAAGAAACACTTATTATAAGAAACCCAATAAGTGGTTGCAGCCTCACTTCTGTATCATATTATATTCTAACCAAACCATGTTTTTTCTTTTTAACCCTTTAACTGGCAGAATTTTTTTTTCTTGCTCTATTAGGCTGTAGTATGAAAAATCTGTGATTTATTTTTTTAAAGTACCCTCCCATTAAATTTCTATAAACCTCTACCAAACGTTTGAGGTGCCAATTTATGGTAAAGTCAGACATGAGATTATTGTTTTTTACTGAAATAAAAAATGATTCCCCCCCAAACAAGTGGTTTGGGGGGGAATCATTTTTTATTTCAGTAAAACACAATAAGCGTTTAAGAAAATAATGGTAACAAGTACACTGTACATGGCAGACCACTTAAGTAAATTTCCCATTGAAATTAATGGGATTTTATGGATTTAGGTGAAGAAAGTGTACACATAATACATTTTGGTCTGTACCATGAAGGGAAAACTGATTCAACTATATAAGCCATTTATTTTCTGAAAGCTTAGACCCTCAGGATGTGATCCAACATGACTTGAGACATGTCCCACCCTCCTCATTAGTATGCTGTCCATGCATAATACATTGGGTATTGGTAAATAGTATACAGTATATAATACCTTTTTGGGCTGTACCATTTAGGGAAAACTGATTCAACCACCTAAATATATTTTCTGAAAGCATACCCTCAGGTTGTGATCAAGTCCCAAGTAAAGACAGAAATGTCCCAAGCAAGTCCAAGTCAAGTCTTACCAAGGCCAAGTCGAGTCCAAGTCCTTATTTTTCAAGTCCTAAACAAGTCACTGTCGTATTATGCAAACGCATATGTCATCAATCATGCTTTCTATATATCATTCTTATCAATCTATTACACTTTACATATTGAAGAGTTTTAAAACACTTATAATCACAAGCCCAAAGACAAACAAAGTATCCTTTGTTCTCTTACTGAGGAAAAGTAAGAGTGAAAACAGGATTTTTGATTGTAATGATTTCACTAACTGCCTGTATAACCTGCTTTGTGTTGATCCTGCGCCCGGCCTCGAACCCGCGAACAGTAGCAGCACCTTGGAATCGTGAGGCGAGCACGCTGACAGTTGAGCCAATAGCCCAGGCTACTGGCTTGCATGCCAGCAGCACTCTTGAGGCGTTGGGGAGTGAGGTTTACCAACGTTCCACAAGCACAGCTAAGCTAGCTGGCATCCGTTACACCTGGTAATACTATGTCCCCATTGTCATGCTAATAAAGCAACTTTAAAGGAACACGCCGACTTTTGGGGACTTTAGCTCATTCAATGTATTCCCCAGAGTCAAGTCGATACATACCCTTCTCATCTCTGTGTGTGTAGTTACTCGGTCTGACGCACCCACCACTACATGCTGTGATTTGTATAGTTACAATGTGTACAAATAACAATGTCAAATGAGACACAGCCCTTCTTTAAGCATATAGGCTAAGGCCTACATAGGCTACTTGGTTGGAACTATGTTTTCATTTAGGGAAATCAATGCTGCTTGGGGTTTGAAGAAGTAGTACCAGAGCTTTTCTGGTGCTGCCTGCAAATCACTTCGCCCAGGTAGGTTTGCTACGGAATGTCAACATAGTACCAATGTGGTATGAAATTGGGTTAGCCTATTCACCGTCACTGATTTCCAATGTGGTATGAAATTGGGTTAGCCTATTCACCGTTACCGATTGGGTTAGCCTATTCACCGATTTCCTAGGCAGATGTATTGACTTGAGACTAGGGTGAAGCGCAGGCGAAACATTACTACTTGGGTGCAGAACTATCACGCAACACATCGCCACAGCACAGACAATCTCTAGCCTACTCTTTAAAAACAGCCATGATGCTTGGCAATTCTTACCTTTTGAAGATCGAAACTATCTCAGCAACAGAGACATGAAACTGACGCAAACAGGCCCTACAAGATGCTTTGCAA